>NC_079442.1:50731755-50746755 GCF_903798145.1 Danio aesculapii
ATAATTAATTAAACTAAAAGTTTATATATCACTCTTTTCAATGTTTTTATTTTGTAAATGTATGTTTGTTAAAAAAACAATATAATTGTTATATATTGTTTATTTAGTATAGATTTTGCCATGAATATAGCCAATGCTGCTGATATGGCATTAGAAAAAAAAAAAAAAAAAAAATATATATATATATATATATATATATATATATATATATATATATATATATAGGAATAATGGCAGAAGGTCGGTTTTTCTGATGAATCATCTGTTGAACTGCATCCCAATCATCACAAATACTACAGAGCACATATTGGAACCCACATGGACCCAAGATTCTCACAGTATCAGTCAAGTTTGGTGAAGAAAAAAATCATGGTTTAGGGTTACATTCAATATCGGGCTGTGCGAGAGATCTGCAGAGAGGATGGCAACATCAACAGCTTAAGGTATCAAGACATTTGTGCTGCCCATTACATTACAAACCACAGGAGAGGGCAAATTCTTCAGCAGGATAGCGCTCCTTATACTTCAGCCTCCACATCAAAGTTCCTGAAAGCAAAGAAGGTCAAGGTGCTCCAGGATTGGCCTGCCCAGTCACCAGACATGAAAATTATTGAGCATGTCTGGTAAGATGAAGGAGAAGGCATTGAAGATGAATCCAAAGAATCTTGATGAACTCTGGGAGTCCTGCAAGAACGCTTTCTTTGCCATTCCAGATGACTTTATTAATCGGTGATTTGAGTCATTGCAGAGATGTATGGATGCAGTCCTCCAAGCTCACAGGAGTCATACACAATAGTCATTCTTTTTTCACTGCAGCTGACTTTATATTCTATATTGGACATTATTTCTGTTCAGTGTCAAGACTTTTGTCTAAGCAAAGTCAGACCTTACTGCTCTAATTAAATAATTAAAAATCAAGGCATGATCATATTTTATTTAGCTAATACAAGTGTAATCTAGAGCCATTTGCCTTTCATATAAGCCACTTCTGATACCAAATGATCCACTGGAAATCAAGTTTATAGTGGCTGTTTCTAAAACTTGAATCGGCAACAAGACTTTTGTCAGGTAGTGTATTAGGCAAAAATCCTCCATCTTCACTCGACTGCAACCGTGAGCAGCAACAAGCATCTGTGGGACTGACCTTTACAATTTAAACAATATCTGCACAAACTCACCTGCACAGTTGAGTGATATTCAGCTGCGCTCCATCAGTGACACTGGGACAAATATATGTCACTCTTCATGCTGCTTGTCAAGCCATTCGGCACCAGGGACTGGGCTTAATATTTGGATCACATGAATTCTTGCTCTGAGGTGTTGGAATTTATACATGCGTAATTCTGATTAGCTGTGTGTTTATCTGAAAATAACTACACACCATTGTAATCAGCCAAAGTAGTCCCAGCAGGTTTTGAGTGCATTAGAGCTCCATATCACTATGCTGAATGATTTGAGTTGTTTCACAGTTACAACAGTCTAAAATCACATCAAATAACAACTGAAGGCTTTGGATGAGAAGTGTAAGAAACTAGTCTTACACACAGGAGCAGTTTGAGGACAAAAGGCGGACAAATGTCTGAAATACACAGTATTTAAATGTCATTAAATTGCTTTTCTGTGTATTAAGACCTTAATAGTTCTCAAAGAAGAGCAAATCTTAAATTCGTAAGATCATGGCATTAATTAATGGTATTTTCATTGCGCTTTCTATTTTACAATACAATAGTAGAATGTAAGAGTATTGTTACTACTATTAATATCTATCTGTCCATCTATCTGTCCATCTGTCTATCTGTCTGTCTGTCTGTCTGTCTGTCTGTCTGTCTGTCGTAAGATATATCTATCTTTTGTTTAATCCATCTATCATTTTTTTCAATTTATCTATATCGTTTGTTCAATCTTTCTATTGTTCAATCCATCAATGGATTCTTCTCTCTATCTATCTATTGTACAATATATCTATTGTTTGTTCAGTCTATCTATTGTTTGTTCAATCTATCGCTCACTCGATTTATCTGTTGTTCGTTCAATCTATCTACTTTTCAATCTATCTATTGTTCGTTCAATCTATTTATTGTTCATTCAATTTATCTATCATTCAGTTTATTTATTGTCCAGTCTATCTATTCTTTTACTATATAATCTATCTATTGTTCAACCTATCTGTCAATCAATCTATTGATCGTTCAATCTATCTATTGTTCAATCTATAAATACATTGTTCAATTTATCTATTGTTCATTCAATCTATCCTCTATATAGATTCAATCTATCATCCTATCTATCGTTTTACCATTCAATCTATCTATTGTAAATCTGTCTATGGTTCAGTCTTTCTATTTTTCGTTTAATCTATAGTCCAATCTATTTAGTGTAAATCTATCAATCAGTCTCAGATCTATTGCTCAGTCTATCTGTCTATTGTTCAATTTATTGTTCGTTTAACCTATTTATTGTTTGTTCAATTTATCTATCGTTCAGTTTATCTATTGTCCAATCTATCTATTGTTTTACCATATAATATATCTATTGTTCAATCTATCTATCAGTCTATCATTCAGTCTCTGTCGTTCAATCTGTTTAATCTTTCTATTGTTCGTTCAATCTATCCATTGTACAGTTTATTGTCCAATCTATCTATCGTTTTGCCATTCAATCTATCGTTCAATCTATCTGTCGTTCAATCTATCAGTCTATCATACAGTCTATCTATTATTCTATCCTTCAATCAATCTATCGCTCTATCACATTCAATCTATTGTTCAATCTATAATTCTATAATTCAAACTATCCATCATTCAGTCTATCTATTCAATCTGATCGTCCAATCTATCTATCTTTCAGTCTATATCATTCTATCATTTAATGTATCTGTTGTTCTATTGTTTAATCTATCTTGTTCTATCATTCAATCTATCTATTGTTCTATCTTTCAATTTATCGTTCTGTCATTCAATCTATCTATTGTTCAATCTGTCTACCATTCTATTGTTTAATTTGTCATTCAGTCTATCATTCTAAAATGAATAATTGACAGCGGTCCATTGAATAATTAGAAAATAATGCACATAGTATGTCTGTAACTGTCATGTTTTTTTTGTACTGTAATGGTGCTATTCATCAATAACGAGCTGCTCATTAGCTCAGGTAATGTATTAAACGTTGTGTTTTTCCATGTGTGTGTATAGCGTAATTGGCGGAGATGGAGATGCAGATGTACAGGGGACTGCTGGAGAGTCAGTGGTGTGTTGGAGAAGAGGACGAACAGTGGCTGCTGGTCCATAAAGAGCAGGAGAGGCAGGCAGTGAGCGGTAATCCAGCCGAGGAGCAGGTCTGGAGGTCTAATCCCCCCTCAGAACAGCCCTGCCTGGGGCAAACAGACAGATAATCCTGCCTCTTGAGACCTCAGACACTGCTGACTTACACTTGCTCGCTCTCGCTCTCTCTTGACAGATCTACATCTATCTGTCTTTCTCTCTGTCTGTCTATCGCTCTGTCTATCTGTCCTTTTAAATCACTTTGTATTTTCTACTAAGTAAATGATCTTAAAAAAATAGCATGACTGTAAATGCAGTATTGCAAAAGCTTGAACTATGGGGAGAAATATTATAACAATGAAAATAAAATAAATTAAAATAAAAGATTAGAAACAAAACATCATAACCATTTAAACTTCAATAAACTGTGTAATTGTAACTGTGCAAATAAGAACATAAACATTTCAAATACTGCAGTGTTAAATTTATAAACACACAGGCAAAGGGTCACTGTGGTAGACAGTAGGGAAATATATAAGTCAGACAATACACACAAATAAGTCTATCTATCTATCTATCTATCTATCTATCTATCTATCTATCTATCTATCTATCTATCTATCTATCTATCTATCTATCTATCTATCTATCTATCTATCTATCTATCTATCTATCTCGTTCAGTCGATCGTTTAATCTGTTGTTCAATCTATCTATTTTACCATTCAATCTATTGTTCTATTGATCAATCTGTCTATCATTCAATCTTATAGTCTATTGTTCAGTCTATTTATTGCTCTATCATTCAATCTCTCTATCGCTCTATCATACAGTCTATTGTTCAATCTATCTTTCAATTTATATTGTTTAATGTATCTGTCTGTCTGTCTGTCTTTATCTATCTATCTATCGTTTTACCATTGAATCTATTGTTCTATCGTTCAATCTGTCTGTCATTTAATCTATCTATCAGTCTATTGTTCAGTCTTTCTATTGTTCTATCATTCAATCTTTCTATCGCTCTATCGTTCAGTCTATTGTTCAATCTATCTATGGTTCTACAATTCAGTCTATCTATCATTCAATTTATCTATTGTCCAATCTATCTATCGTTCAATCTACATCACTCTATTGTTCAATGTATCTATCATTCTATTGTTCAATCTATCGTTTTACCATTCAAACTATTGCTCTATCATTCAATCTATCAGGCTATTGTTTGGTCTATCTATGGTTCTACAATTCAATCTATCTATTGTTCAATCTATATCGCTCTATCGTCTAATGTATCTATCGTTCTGTCATTCAATTTATCTACCTATTGTTCAATCTAGCTATCGTTTTACCATTTAATCTATCGCTCTATCATCCAGTCTATCCAATCTATCTATTGTTCAATCTATATCTTAATGTATTTATCGTTCTGTCATTCTATCTATCTATCTATCTATCTATCTATCTATCTATCTATCTATCTATCTATCTATCTATCTATCTATCTATCTATCTATCTATCTATCTATCTATCTATCTATCTTTTGTTCAATATATCATTCAATCTATCTATTGTTCAATCTATTGTTTTAATAATTCAATCTATCATTCAATCTATCAGTCTCTATCGTTCTATCATTCAATCTATCGCTTTATTGTTCAATCTATTGTTCAATCTATCATTCAATCTATCAGTCTATCTATCTATTATTTAATCTATCTATCGCTTTATTGTTCAAGCTTTTGTTCTATTGTTCAATCTATCAGTCTATCGTTCTATCATTCAATCTATTCATCGCCTTATTGTTCAATCTATCATTCAATCTATCTATCTATCTATCTATCTATCTATCTATCTATCTATCTATCTATCTATCTATCTATCTATCTATCTATCTATCTGTCTGTCTGTCTGTCTGTCTGTCTGTCTGTCTGTCTGTCTGTCTGTCTGTCTGTCTGTCTGTCTGTCTATCTATCTGGCGTTCATTATCAATCTGTTTTGAATAATTATCATGGACCACAGGTGTTGCTCTTTTGATTGTTTTTTTTTTTTTACCTTTTTTTTCTTACAGTAAATCAATAACTGTTTGGCTAAAACTAATATTTTTATTCATGCATAATATCATTTCTTACCAACTCTATAAGGATAAAGCAATAATTTTATTCATTGTAAACTCAAAATAGGAGGTAATTTCAGTACATCGATGTGTCTGCTGATGATTTTAGCCAAACACAGTAACATTTCATATAAAGTATGCATTATTAATTAATCAATTAATGACTTTTTATTGCATTAATGTTCTATGCCCTACAGTATATGAAACAAAACATCCTCAGTCATCAACTAAATGATAAATACAGGAACAGAGAACTTGGCATATTTTCTGCAGTCTGCTATTGATTGCTGTGACTTTTCTCACTGTGAAGCAGCACTTCTGCTTTGTGTGTGTGTGTATGTATGTGTGTGTGTGTATGTGTATGTGTGTGCAGCTGAGTGAGCAGATGACTGCTTGTACAGATTTGTCAGGCGTGTGTTGGGCTTTTCCGTGGAGAGACGGGGTTGAGACGCTCTGACATGTGTGTCCGACAGTGAGCCGCTCCGCTCACACACTTCACTGCCCAGCCTCCCCGATGGCATATACATTATGGAGCAGCGCCACACACAACACCTGCCTGTTAGTGTAATGAGACTTACCTGCCGTTCACTTGAAAAACAGCAACAGTTCCTGTGTCAAATCAACAGAGGTGTTTCCAAATGTTCTTTATAAAAATGTTAAATGTTCTTTAAATGATTTCAGACAACACCGGAAACTTATAGAATAGATTTTTAAAGTTTAACATACAGCTGAATATAAAAGGATTAGCTCCTTAGAAAATTTTAATTATTGTTATTCAGTATAATCTTTTATTTCTTTTAGTTTTGCTGGAATAAAACAATAAATTAAATTAAGATGCTTTTATTCTTTTACAAAACAAAAAGCACTGTTGTCCAATAACTTCCCTAGTAAACCTAATTTACCTAGTTAAGCCCTAAATTGCATTTGAATTGTATTTTACTATATATATATATATATATTCATTCATTTTCTTTTCGGCTTAGTCCCTTCATTAATCCAGGGTCGCCACAGCGGATTAAATCGCCAATTTATCCAGCACATGTTTTACGCAGCGGAGTGAGGCGACAGCAGCACTACCTACTGCGCCACTACGTCACCTATATATATATATATATATATATATATATATATATATATATATATATATATATATATATATATACTGTATATATATTTAAATATTAGTAAAATATTAGTAAAATTCAATTATTAGCTCTCTAGATATTATGTCTAGAGATGTCTAGAGATTAGCCATCATAATCATGGAATCTGGAAATATTCCTGAGATTTTGGTCATTATTGACATGATAGCATCACGCAGCTGCTGCAGATTTTTTGGTTGCGCATCCATGCGAATCTCCCGTTCCACCACATCCCAATGGTGCTCTATTGGATTTAGTCTGGTGACTGTGGAGGCCATTTGAGTACAGTGAACTCATTGTCATGTTCAAGAAACCAATCTGAGATGATTTGCCCTTTATGACATGGTGTGTTATCCTGCTGGAAGTAGCCATCAGAAGATGTGTACACTGTAGTCATAAAGGGATGCACGGAGTCAGCAACAATAGTCAGGTAGGCTGTGGCGTTGACACGATGCTCAATTGGTACTAATGGGCCCAAAGTGTGCCAAGAAAATATCCCCCACACCATTACACCACCACCACCAGCCTGAACAGTTGATACAAGGCAGGATGGATCCATGCTTTTGTGTTGTTGAGGCCAAATTTTGACCTGAACATCCGAATGTGGCAGCAGAAATGGAGACTCATCAGACCAGGCAACGTTTCTCCAATGTTAAATTGTCCAGTTTTGGTGAGCCTGTGCAAATTGTAGCCTCAGTTTCCTGTTCTGACAGAAGTGGCACCCGGCGTGGTCTTCTGCTGCTGTAGCCCATCCGCCTCAAGGTTGGACGTGTTGTGTGTTCAGAGATGCTCTTCTGCAGAACTCTGTTGTAACGAGTGCTTATTTGAGTTACTGTTGCCTTTCTATCAGCTGGAACCAGTCTGGCCATTCTCCTCTGACATCTGGCATCAACAAGGCATTTGTGCCCACAGAACTGCCGCTCAATGGATATTTTCTCTGTAAACCCTAGAGATGGTTGTGCGTGAAAATACCAGTAGATCAGCAGTTTCCGAAATACTCAGACCAGCCCGTCTGGCACCAACAACCATGCCACGTTCAAAGTTACTTAAATCATCTTTCTTCCCCATTCTGATGCTCGCTTTGAACTGAAGCAGATCGTCTTGACCATGTCTACATGCCTAAATGCATGGAGTTGCTGCCATGTGATTGGCTGATTAGAAATTTGCGTTAATGAGCAGTTGTACCTAATAAAGTGGCCGGTGAGTGAATATGTTTGTGATAAAATATTAGATTTAGATTTTGTTAGTATATATTTATAATTTTAGTTTTTGACAATTCATTAAATACTGTTTCTCTATTTTTTGTCTGCACTAGGTATGAAATCAGGGAATATGAATCATCATTGAAGATCATCTTTTCATATTTTGTCTGTAATTCAACAAAGCCATACAGGTGAGATTTGTAGTTTTTTTCCTTATAATTACATGTATATGTACTAATATGAGATGGATTTTTCATCATTTGCTTCATGTGATTGGATCAAGTAAACAAAATTTGATTTGTCACTTTAAAAAATATATTAACATTGATTTATTTATGGAATCTAGCCATCAACATCAGCTGTAAATGATCAGATATTCCACTTTTTCACTCATTGACCCTGTACAAACACATCTTTCAATGAAAGGTGCTTTGTAAGGAGAAAACTAATGTGCAAAAACAACCAAAAAGCAATTTTTGGACCAATATGAGGAGCTCAGAAAAGAACAGCCAAGCACAGCAAACAAGTCTGCTTGTTAGTTTCCTTTGTTTGTCATTTATCCAGCATCATTATGGGATGTGATCTATTTGTTCCATCAGTAACATCATTATATGCTGGACTTTAGAGGCCAAAGTGTTTGTGTAAAACCAGGCTATCCCACCAAAGTCCAACACATGCTGAAGGAAAACATATGTCTTGGATACAATGTGATCATTAGAAGAACCTCTGTACAGATCTGCCGCTCTTGACCTTCATCATGGAGTTAATTTAGGTTTAGAAATTTGCTCGCGTGCCCTTTTGATGGGCCAGTTTGAGTGAGGACACACCGGTAATGAAGCCCTTCGTTTAGTGCTAATGAAAACCAGCGCTCGTGGAGAAAGGATAATGTAGAGCTCCAGAGAGGTGGTGTATTGTGCCCAAATATTCCAGAAACTTCATAAATAAAGAGAGGTTTTGACACTGAAGCATGCCTTTGCACCCGGGCCATTAAAAAAAGAAGGGAAAGGGTAAAAAATGGTATTGTTATGGTTCCCTGGCTTTTGTTCTTCAGAGCTCAGGGGCTCAGAGCACCATGCCCAGCACGGCCTCTCTCTGCTGGGGGCGGCGCCTCAGGCCATCCCTCCTCTTCCTCTGGAGCTCCACTTGCTGGATCTTTGAACAGGGACAAAAACACTGCACTGACCTGCTTTAGTATCTCATGTTGACAGCCTTTGACTACCAACATAATGTCTGGCATGCACTGCTATCAAAGCCAGCATACAATTGTTTTTTTCATATAGACATAAAATATTGCAATAGATTTCATTAATTAATAATGCAATGATCCGATAAATATTATTTTTTTCCCTCAATCTTAAAATCAAAATAATTTCTCATGCTTCAATCGCTCTCTGGTTGGTGTTAATTGGCAAAAAGGACAGGATCTAGCTGTCACTCTTATGTGATAGTCAATTCCCTATTGACCACGGTTTTATACAACCCAGGCTCATTCTGAAACTGTAGCCCTATAAATTTCTGGAGAGTGCCAAATACGTCCCAGGAGCTACTTTCTTTGTGGTGTTTGTTTTCATAAATCCACCAGAGGCCGCTGTGTACGCTTTTTCAGATCTCAAATTTTTCTCGGGAGTGCCGTTCGTGCCTGCTCTTCTCGCGTAAATCCAACAGAGTCCACTGTTGACCGACGGACTGATCGACTGACCCACCCTCCTCTTTCCCTAAACCCAACCAATAGTGTTTTAAAAAGCACCGATTGACCAGCAACCACTCACTTCCCAAAACCCAACCCACAGTTTTCAAAAGCAATGCAGAAAAAGAAAAGCCCTCGCCTGATTTTTACCACTTTTCAGATTTTACCACATTCACACCCTGTTATTTGCTTGTTTATTTTATTTTTGTTCTTTGTTGGACTCGTACCTCGTTGTCATGGTCAACTCATATCTGCATCTCGTCCTTCGACGTACATGGTGAGCTAACCGGACAAACTGGTAAGCGTGAAAAGAAACGACCTCATACCAATACGTAGCGTTCATTTTAAAGACGAAATGCAGCCATACGTACCTCTGGCTACATATTTCACGATCTTCAGAAATGTATACAGGGCTACGCTTTCAGAATGAGCCTATGTTGGTGTTATACTGTTTTATATAGTCTGTTTTATATATAAGGAATTTGACACAGAATGTTGCCAATGTTATGCATACACTTATAACGCATTATCATTTTTATATTTTGAATATTTATTTATATTTTATATTTATATATATTTATTTTATATTTATATATATATTTATATATATATTTATATATATATATGTATGTATGTGTATATATATATATATATATATATATATATATATATATATATATATATATATATGTATGTATGTATGTATGTATGTATGTGCTGTATGTATGTATGTATATATGTATATATGTATGTGTATATATATGTATGTATATATGTATGTATATATATATGTATGTATATGTATGTATGTGTGTGTGTATATATATATATATATATATATATATATATATATATATATATATATATATATATATATATATATATATATATATATATGTATATGTATGTGAGCAACAGGACACAAGTAGCAGTGCAATGTGGCTGTATATCGGCACTGGTGGGAGGCGTGCGTTGTGCCTTAGTGTCCCACTAGTGACGATATACAGCCTCATCTCACTGCTATGAGTGTGATATTGCGTTTATATATCAGTTAGATGGCATAAGTGTGTATATAAGAAAGAAAATCAAACACGGAGTCTCTAAATCATTTTTGTTTGTGGAAACTACTTTCTTCCACCATTCATTCACATCTGCAGCTGACGTCAGAACAGCAGAAACCGTTGCTACTTCACCAATGTCACTTTAGAGCTAGTATTTGAATGATTCTCTGGCATAATGTCTAAAGTGATGACAAAACGGGATTTTGCTGACATTTTAAGATTATAAGGCTGAAAGGCATGAATCAGTCTACAGAGATTCCCAGCATTTCTCTGTTGCTATCAGGAGAACACGATTAACCCTGAAAAAGCCAAAGCAAACACTACCACTACTCTACCAGCATTTATTTTTTCTTTCTGTTTACTGAACTAGTAACGAAAGCGGGCAACTCATTAGAAACAGATGGCCAATCAAAAAGTAACTCAGGGTTTTACAAAAAGTGACCAACACAAAATACATACATTCATAATATGTGAGTCCCGTCTCACACTCAACACACTACAATTACTATGGTATAAAAACAGCACTACAAAATACAAAAGGGAGAGATCCACTTAGAAAGTCACTTACTAGTTTTATAATGATTTGATCAGCTGTAGTTTAAAATTACACTGGGTTTTTCCTCCTCCAAGAGCTTATTATGCGGTCTCTGTCGCTATCTTGTGGATGGACAACGTCAACCATGTTTGGTTTGCTCAATGACAGGATAATGCCGCTGATGCGCTGTCTCTCCGAAATGATAAATATTTAAAATAGGCACTATCCTTATAAAAAAAAACTGCATAGTTGCAATCTAAACATTCTCATGAATGGTCTGCTTGCGGTAGAAATAAATGATCTAGAAGAGATTTAGTTTTAGCTTAGAAGACTGTAGCGATGCAGTAATATTGCTGAGATCGTCTGTATGACCATTTTTCTGGTATTGGGTGAGAAACTAAATGATGGTGTCACAAGTCATGGTTCAGGTTTACCGTTGTAAGAGCACAACACACACACACACACACACACACACACACACACACACACACACACACACACACACCTGCTGTCGTCCTCGCTAACAGTGCCAAAGTCTGCCTGGGTGCTCAGAATCGATTTTGTGTTTCAGGTTTGCTGAAATTGATTTTCTCACAGTTTCATAGATCATTCTCACCACCAACATTTTGGCAAGAGTGTCGGTATTGAATGAGGATGGTCAGCTGAAACTGGAGGAGGGAGAGAGTTGAAGAATGTACAGCTCTTGGGGGAACATGAAGAAACCACCACTGGTAACACTTAACAATAACTGTACACGAGTATTAATGTGCTTATATGTGAAATAAACATTACTTTATTATGAACTAATGATGAGATAATGCATGCGGTAATAATGAACTAACTTTAACTACAACATGAGTCGCATGAGTTCATGTGTGAATAATGACTAACTTAAAGGGCACCTATAGTGAAAAATCTACTTTTCAAGCTGGTTGGACAGACGTGTGTATGTATAGTGTATAAACTATTGTCATATTGGGGTGAAATAAACACACCCAGTCCTTTTTTTTCAATTTAACAACATAAAAACGGTGGACCAATTGGAGCGGTTTTTAGATCGACCGCAACTTGATGTAGGAGTGCGGTCCACCCGCCCATCAATATTGATTGACAGGCGTGCATTACAATATCATCAGTTTGTTGTTTCACGTCCACCATTTTCATCGTGTGAGTCGAAGCGATATCACTAAAGGAACACCCTAGCTCTATTTTTAGATGTAAGGCTCATTTGTGCTCAACACAAGATCAACATTCACCACATGATCGCTCTCATCGGAGCCATTGTTTGTAACTTTAGGTGGGTTTGCAAACATGTGTACTTTTCATTGTGTCTACCTTAAACTTCAGCCGTTTGCATTTCCCGTGGTCACAGAAGCTGTCATCTTAACTAGGTGCAGCTGGAAAGTGCGAGCGCATTGTCTCATATGCGCGTCCCTCCATTGGAAATAAAATAACGTAATGTTTAAAAATCAATGTTCCTCAGAGAAAGATAGGAGGACCTTCACCTTCAACAGTGAAGAACATAATCAAAGATTCAAGAAATCTGGAGGAATTTCAGTGTGTAAAGGACAAGGGCGCAAGCTTAAGCTGAACAACTGTGATCTCCGAACCCTCAGGTGGCACTGCATCAAGAATCCCCATTTATCTATAAGCGATATCACCACATGGGCTCAGGACTACTGCGGCAAAACTTTGTCAAGCACTACAATATGTTGTTACATCCACAAATGCCAGTGAAAACTGTACTGTGCCAAAAGGAAGCCCTATGTTAACAGTGTCCAGAAGTGCTGTCGACTTCTCTGGGCTCTAAGCCATCTGGAATGGACCATTACACAGTGGAAGTGTGTATTGTTGTCAGATAAATCAGTATTTTTGGGGAGAAATGGACACCGTGTGCTCCTTGACCATCGAAGAAAAGGATCATTCAGACTGTTACCAGGAACATGTCCAAAAGACAGGGTCTATCATGATCAAGGGCCCTTGGCAAAGGTAACTTGCACTTCTGTGATGGTATCATTAATGCTGAAAAGAGATTTTGAGCACAACATGCTGCTGCCTTTGCCATGGAAGCCCATGCTCAAGCCCAAGCCCAAGACTATGCTAAACCACATTCTGCACACATTACAAAGTCCTGCTGCGGAGGAAGAGGATACAGGTACTTAACTGGCCTGCCTGCAGTCCCGACCTGTCACCAATAGAGAATTGCTCCTTTCACACAGTGATACCGGTAAATATCTGTAAAATTTACAAAACGACTTTACCGGTAAATTATGGAATTTTTCCGAAAAAGACCACTCACACATCCATTTCAAAATACCGGTAAATTCTGACATCAACCAGAAATGACGGCTGGGCCTGTATTTGTAAACATTTGACTACATTACAAACTCTGTGGATGGATCAGTATAGTGAACAACTTCGATGAAAACATATAGAGCAACACTTTCGGATGTCGAGATGTAGATGATATGTGTGTGTGCTGGCGCTCACCGGCTGCTTCACGGGCAAACGCGACTCGTCAAGCAACTGAAGGAAGCAGAGCTTGAAGGTAAACAAACAACGGCTTATCATTAGCATCTTATCGATAATTATTTACACTGTTGGCATTAAGATGAACATATAAACGTTATCTGACAAACTTCTAGCAGTTAAATGTGTCTGGGAAAATATTCAAAGGATTTTATTTCCATAAACCGCGCGGACGGGAATGCGTCTGAGTGTTCTGATTGGCTAAATCAGACATCTCACGTCAGCACGTTCTAGACGTGCACACGCTCTTTCTGGCAATATTCCTTCTGTGTTCACACAGCGCAGCATTCTGGCAAATTACTGGTAATGTTACAACTTCTCTTTCCGAAAAATAGCGAATTTACCGGTATTTCCAAATAGGGCCTGTTTACGCCAGTAATTTTCTGGAAAGGTCTGTATGTGTGAAAGGGGCTAATGAGTGGTGCATTTTGAAGACCCTGAACGAATACCCTGTACTGTTGCCTACCTTAAGACTTGTTTGCAGGAAGAATGGGACAAAATTACACCTGAAATACTTCAGGTGGAAGTACATTTAGAAGTCACTTTTTTCTTTTTTTATTTGCATTTTCCATTCTATCTATCTATCTATCTATCTATCTATCTATCTATCTATCTATCTATCTATCTATCTATCTATCTATCTATCTATCTATCTATCTATCTATCTATTTGTGTACAGTATCTATCTATCTATCCGTCCGTCCGTCCGTCCGTCCGTCCACCTACCCATTCATCCATCCATCCATTTATCCTTCCGTCCATCCATCCATCTGTCAGTCCGTCCATCCATCCATCCAGCTCTGTCTATTTGTCTGTCCATTTATCTATCTATCTATCTATCTATCTATCTATCTATCTATCTATCTATCTATCTATCTATCTATCTATCTATCTATCTATATATCTATCTATCTGTCTGTCAGTCTATCCATCCATCCATCCATACACCCTAATGTAGATTACATCCATCCATCTATCCATCCATCCATCCATCCCAATGTAGATTCCATCTGCCGATCCATCCATCCATCCATCCATCCATCCATCCATCCATCCATTCTAATGTAGATTTCATCCATCCAGCCATCTTAATGTAGACTCCATCCATCCATTCTAATATAGATTCCATACATCCATCCTAATATAGACTCCATCCATCCATCCAAATTTAGATTCCATCTGTCCGTCCATAGATTCTGTCTGTCTGTCTGTCTGTCCGTCTGTCCATCGTTTCATCTATCCATCCATCCGACCATCTTGCCCGTCCATCCATCCATCCATCCATCCATACATCCATCCATCAATCCATCCATCCATCCATGTAGTTATATCCATCCATTCATCCATACATCCATCCAATTATCTATTCATAATGTAGATTCTATCTATCTATCTATCTATCTATCTATCTATCTATCTATCTATCCGTCCGTCCGTCCGTCCGTCCGTCCGTCCGTCCGTCCGTCCGTCCGTC
>NC_079442.1:50749255-50771755 GCF_903798145.1 Danio aesculapii
CACTCACTCACACATACACTCACTCACACCCACCTGCTCACTCACTCTCTTACTCAATTACTCACACTCACTCACACATTCACTCCCTCATTCGCTCACTCGCTGACTCACTCATGCACTCACTCATTCACTTACTCACTTTCTCACTAACACTCGCTCGCTGACTCACACTCATTCACTCACTCACACAAACTCACTCAAACACTCATTTACTCTCTCACTCACTCACTCACTCACTTTCTAACTCACCCACTCACTCACTCACTCACTTACTCAAATACTCACTCAAACACTCATTTACTCTCTCACTTTCTAACTCACTCTCACTCACACACACTCACTCATTCCCTCACACATTCACTCACTCACACATTCGCTTACTCACTCACTCACTCACTCACTCACTCACACATTCACTCACTCACACATTCGCTTACTCACTTTCACTCACTCACTCACTCACTCACTCACACATTCACTCACTCACTTTCACTCACTCACTCACTCACTCACACATTCACTCTCACAAAATCACTCACTCACTCATTCACTCACACATTCACTCACTCACGCATTCACTCACTCACACATTCAATCACTCACTCATTTACTTTCACTCACACATTCACACATTTGCTCACTCACACATTCACTCACTCATTCCCTCACACATTCACTCACTCACACATTCGCTTACTCACTCACTTTCACTCACTCACTCACACATTCACTCACTCACACAATCACTCACTCACTCACACATTCGCTTACTCACTTTCACTCACTCACTCACACATTCACTCACTCACACATTCAATCACTCACTCATTTACTTTCACTCACACATTTGCTCACTCACACATTCACTCACTCACGCATTCACTCACATTCACTCACTCACACATTCAATTACTCACTCATTTATTTTCACTCCCACATTCACACATTTGTTCACTCAAACATTCACTTACACATTTACTCACTCACACATTCGCTCACTCACTCACTTTTACTCACTCACACACTCACTCACACATTCAATCACTCACTCATTCAATCACTCACTCATTTATTTTCACTCACACATTCACACATTTGCTCACTCACACATTCACTCACACATTCACTTTTACTCACTCACACATTCCCTCATACATTCTCTCACTCACATTCACACACACATTCACTCACACATTCCCTCACACATTCACTCACTCGCTCACACATTCACTCACACACACACACACACACGCGCGCGCGCGCACACACACACACACACACACGCACACACATTTGCTCACTCACTCACTTTTGCTCACCCACTCACTCACTCACTCACTCACACATTCACTTACAGATTCACTCACTCACTCACTTACACACTCATTCACTTACTCACTCAGATCACTCTATGTCTTTTCCATTCACTTTAACCCATTTTAACCCGTTTGTTTTCAATTATTCTTATTCTGTTTTTATTTTCTCTACTGTCCTGGATCCTGCACTTTGCCTTTCTCCTCCTCCTTGTTTATGTAAAGCACTTTGAATTACCATTGTGTATGAAATGTGCTACATAAATAATCTTGCCTTGCCTATAATCACACTTAAGTGTCCTGTCAGTCAGTGTGCGCCACGGGCCGAGAGTTCATGAGGGCGTCTGGCATTGACACTGTTAGTGACGCTGTTAATTCTCTTGTTGTATCTCTGTCCGCTCGGCCGCCTGATATCAGCTGACACGCCACAACACTGAGAGAGAGGCCAGCTGTGCATTTACATATGCAATGACCTGGATTAGCATTGCCCCGCCCCCGTCCTTTATTAACTATCAGTGCTCATTAGAGCAGGGCTGTTAGAGATGCTATGACACGCACTCTATCTGTATGTCTCTCACACACACGGACACAGGCATGCTCAACACAGTAATAAAGCAGGAGAGACTGTGCTTTACAATGAATTGATCATGGGTAGGGCAAGACAGAATCTCTGGACATTTTTTTACTATTTCTGCGGAGAATTTTGTGGAAAAATCTGCGGATTTATGCAGAATTATTTTGGGAGTATCGTAACTAAAAACCTAATTTATGAAATAAAAATAATACCTTTTCAATTAATTCAATTAAAATCCACTTAATTGGTAAACAAAGCAAGTCTCTCATATAATATATCTACCAAAAGACAGAAAATTTACACACATTTACACCAGTAAATACATAGACTCAAGACCCAGTTCAGTTCAGGATACCGAGTATCAGATTTGCACAGTCCATATGCACAACGCTTTGGATTATTTCCCTTGCTCGAAGCTTGGCTGCGTGTAGCTACGGTTGCTAAGCCACAATTGGCGTGTGGTGGTTTTCGAGTGTGGCTTAGCAAAGGGTCGATTGAAACAGTGTCAGTCCAGTTGAAGTTTAGTTCAGTTCAGTGTGTTTTAATATTCACTGCTGAGAGTCCAAACACTGAAGAGCAAATCCATCGATGCGCAGCTCTACAAGTCCCGAACTATGCAAGCCAGTGGCGACAGCGGGAGGAAAAAACTTCACTAATTGGCTGAAGTGAAGGATAAAAAAACCTTGAGAGAAACCAGGCTCAATTGGGCACGGCCATTTCTCCTCTGGCCAAACGTCTTGTGCAGAGCTGCAGTCTAGGTGCCGGAGGCTGGAGAACGCTGGACTTCAGTGAAGACTCGTCTATCCCTGGAATCTCACAGGAATCAGACGCATGCTCTCTACTCCCCCATGACCACCACGGCAGCTGCTCAGGATACGGCCTGGTCCGGGATTATGGAAACCTTGGGATCATCTCTTCACAGGTCTTGGATCGCATCAGTGGCATTGCATAGTCTCTTGAGGGCCTCGGGATGAGTATCCCCAAGTGGAAATAGAGAATAATTAGCGTAGCTGCTGTTCATAGTGTATATAAACAAGATGCGTGGAGCACATTCATGTATAAGGTTATATATTGTTTTATTTTATAAGTAGTTTATTTTTTCAGTTAAACATGAATTTTTTTAAACATTTTTGTATATTATCTTATATAATATGATAACATTATGAAAACTATATAATAATTTGTATCTATAAAATGATTACACATGTTATTATATTATATTATATTATATTATATTATATTATATTATATTATATTATATTATATTATATTATATTATATTATATTATATTATATTATATTATTCATACATTTTCTTTTCGGCTTAGTTCCTTAGAGCACCCGGAGGAAACCCACGCCATCACAAGGAAAACATGAAAACAAATACACATGTATGTAAAATATATATGTATATGATATGAAATATATATAAATTTAATGCCTATGTAACAAAATCATTTTGTGTAGTTTTGTTTTTAGCTATGAGTGCATCACATATACATATTAAATATACACTAACCGGCCACTTATTAGGTATACCTTCCTAGTACCAGGTTGGAGCCCCTTTTGCCTTCAGAACTGCCTTAATCCGTCGTGGCATAGAATCAACAAGGTACTAGAAATATTCCTCAGAGATTTTGCTCCAAATTGACATGATAGCATCACGCAGTTGCTGCAGATTTGTCAGCAGCACATCCATTATGTGAATCTTCCGTTCCACCACATCCCAAAGGTGCTCTATTGGATCGAGTCTGGTGACTGTGCAGGCCATTTGAGTACAGTGAACTCATTGTCATGTTCAAGAAACCAGACTGAGATAGTTGTGCATGAAAATCCCAGTAGATCAGCAGTTTCTGAAATACTCAGATCAGCCTCTATGACACCAACAACCATGCCACATTTAAAGTCACTTAAATCCCCTTTCTTCCTCATTCTGATGCTCGGTTTGAACTGCAGCAGGTCGTCTTAACCATGTCTACATGCCTAAATGCATTGAGTTGCTGGCTGATTAGAAATTTGCGTTAACACGCAGTTGACAGGTGTACCTATTAAAGTGGCCAGTGAGTGTATATAACTCATACAGTACATATATTATGTCAAAGCATACTTTAATTTTTGTTGCAATTAATCGTGATTAATCTTTTTCCAGCATTATATTATATTATATTATATTATATTATATTATATTATATTATATTATATTATAAACTGTGGTTGACTTATAATTTTGCCTTGTCTTGACTTAAATAATGTCTTGTTCCATTGCAGAAATGACTTAATTCCACTTACTTGCATGCCATGACAGTCACAGAGATGAATGGGAAAACTCCTCTTCTCTATCCAGGTAATATAATCCAAACTCTGACTATGAATCCCCTGCTATTTATGCAGGAAAAGCTGTTTGGCTAGCATTTAAAGTGGCCACCCGTATATACATATAACCAAATGAGAGTTTTCTCTCTCAAAGTGCAAATTACCTCCAAATTAGTAGCTTTATTAGTGACACTGAAAACACAGCGACAAACGCGCGGGAGACTTAGCCCTACAACAGACCGATTGGACTAATTGCTCAATTACCAAAATGTAATTAATGCTTTGCAAATTGCCACACAGTTTAAAATGAGTGATAGCAGAACGATCCGGTGTTTTATTGCTTCAACCAGCCGTCTATACGGCAGTAATTGCCCTCTCGGCTTTGTAAATGAAGGAGATGATTAAGTTAATTCCCTGAGCTGCATTGGCACATTACCAGTGAATACATTTACACAGGCCGCTTTGGCTGAGAGCCGTCATTTGCTTAAATTGAGGGCTTGATTTCAAAAGGTTGAACTGATTTTCTGGAGCTCAGGGCCATGTGTTTTCATTTGCACCTTCGCTGACTGTACATACCACAATAAACAAGACACTGAGCGCGTTTACATGCACACCAATGTGCTGATCATTTACAAAAAAACTGGCAGGAGTATCTGTAGTCCTAGTTTACATACAAATATATATAATAAAATATAGCATAATAATTAGCCAACCCAGGCTCGTTCTGAATATGTACCCCTGAATACGTTTCTGGAGAGCTGCAAATACGTGCCAGCAGCTACATTTTTTTGCAGTTTTTGTTTTCGTGAGTCCACCAGAGGCCGCTGTGTACGCTTTTTCAGATCTCAAATTTCTTTCGTGAGTGCCCTTCGCGCCTGTTGTTCTCGAGTGAATCCACCAGAGGCCGCTGTCGACTGACTGACTGACCGATCCCCCACCCTGCTCCTACACTAAACCCAACCGACAGTATTTTAAAAAGCAATCTAGAAAAAGAAAAGCCCTCGCCTGATTTTTACCACGTTTTTAGATTTTACCACATTCTGACCCTGTTATTTACTTCTTTATTTTATTTATTGGCTTCTGTTTTTGTCCTATCTGGAACTGTTCTTCGCCGGACTCAAACAACGTCGCTGCGGTCGACATCGCTTTGCGTCTCAAAACCTCTGACGTACGCAGCAAGCCACTGGACAATCTGGTAACAGCAGGAAAGCCGTCCACACGGAGGTATCGATGTCATACTGCTCTGTAGCGTTCGTTTTAAAGATGAAATACATTCCTTCGCTGAATTCTTCTAGTATTCGTATTAGTCATTTTACATATTCAGTTATCCAGCATAGCTTCTCATAGTTGCTCCTGCTTTTCTGAAGGTTTACTCATCCTACACAAACCCAGTTTTAGCCCAGTGGTCCCCAACCTTTTGTCCATCTTGGACCGGCCATGGCTCGACTACGGACCAGAATGGTGGTGTATTTCGTAGATTGCTAGGCGACAGTCAACTGTTTTCTCAGAGGATTACAAGCTGACAAAACATTACTGCAACTCTGATACAAGTTTTATTTATGGAGACAATTACAAAGCACTGCAGTGTTTGAGTGTTCTGTGTTTGTCTGAAGTAATTAGTCTACTGAAATGTGTATATTCCATACAAGCTGAAGATGATCGATCAGTTCTTGTCACGCGACTCGTTCAGCGCACCGCTCGTGGCATTCATTCAATTAGGTGCGTCTGGAAGACATGAGCTTGTCACGACGCTTGTGCGTGTAAAGGCCGATTTATATTTTCACCTGGCGCCGCATCGCAGACCTTCACTGACTGTGTGAGCACCTCACGAAAGGTGTACTTGCTGTGTTCGCCGTTGTGATATTCCCACCGTGATAAACCCACGATAAAATTAGACCGATAAACATAGGAGTAGAAAGTTTCCAGAACTACGTCATATCATTAATGTAATTCAAGATTTTTTAACTAATTATTTTTATCAATTATTTTAATGATTATAAGGATTTTTATAACCATTCAAGATTTTTTTTAAATCAAACTTTGATGCATCACTTGCTTTTGTTCATATCTCGGACAGTTCTACCTATTAAAGTTTGTTAAAATGTTAATGGAAAGAGAACATGGGTTGCTCTACAAATATATATATATTTTTTTATTATGGCAAGAATTAAACCAAAAAAAGTACACTTACTAAAAAATACTGACGGTTTTTTAGATTAGGTTAGGTTAGGTTACTTTATTTATACCCGAAGGTAGATTTGGTTGCAGTCAAGAGTCCTCATCTCACAACAGTGCCACACAAAGGAACTCACACAGTAACAACAACAAATAAACATTAGGACATAAAACATAAAAACACTCGTTTCGTTCTACAGCTTAATACTAGAAACCTGCGACCAGAAGGAAGGAGCTGTAACTCTGAGTGTAGGGGATGAGCAGTGTCACTTAAAATTGAATTTGTGATTCTCTTTAGCTGCTTGGTGTACACAGCCTCTAGATTAGCTAGTGACACCCCAGTCAGCTTACTGGACCACTTAACTATTTGATTTAGTGAGTTTTTTATGCTTGACAGAGAGATTCCCAAACCATGACACCAATGCAAAGGATTGAATTGATTCAAGAAAAGCATGATAAAATAAAATCATCATGTGTTTGTCAATATGGAAATGATTTAGCTTTCTCAAACAAAATAATCGCTGGTGCCCCTTTTTACACACTGCTGCACAATTCTCATCAAAGGAAAGTTTAGAATCAATAATGGTGCCAAGATATTTGTATGATTGCACACTTTCCACAGTCTGATTTTTAATGGAAGTGCTCACCTGTGTGTTAGTAGCCTTCCTAAACTCAATGATCATATATTTTGTCTTTAAAACGTTTAACTGAAGATATGACTCCTCACGCCATCTGACAAAGTCAGTTAGTACTGGACCATGACCTGTTTCATTATCATAAAGTTGGCTGACAATGACAGTGTCATCTGCATACTTAATAATGGTTCTATTTTCCCACCTGCTCTGGCACATGTTTGTGTAAAGGATGTATAACAGAGGTGAAAGAACACATCCTTGTGGGGACCCGGTTGAGGAGCAGACTTTATCAGATAAGCATCCATTCACTCTAACACTTTGTGTTCGATTAGTTAGAAAGTTAAGGATCCAGCCCACCAGGTTATTACTAGGTCAAACTGTCAAACTAGGTCAAACTGTTCCAGCAGTCTACTAATTAAAATGTGAGGTTGAATTGTGTTAAAAGCAGAAGAAAAGTCGACAAACAGAAGTCTGGCATGGGAACCATTTTTTTCCAAATGTTTAAAAAAAATGGTTCCCATGCCAGACTTCTGTTTGTCGACTTTTCTTCTGCTTTTAACAATTCAACCTCACATTTTAATTAGTAGACTTAGCCCACTCCACAATTCCCACATTATAATCTGGCTAGTTTCTGTCCTATACCTATGCTAAAAAGGCAATAATGGTCCAACATTGCTGACCATTATCACCAATAAAGCCCAGAAAAATAGGCCACCAGGATATTGTAAACCTGTAGGTTCAAATATTCCTGTCCAGTTATCAAAGAAATAATTTAATTCATTTTAGTTTTGTAAATTGTTTTAAATTCAAAATTGTAATAT
Organism: Danio aesculapii; assembly: GCF_903798145.1. NCBI lineage: Eukaryota > Metazoa > Chordata > Actinopteri > Cypriniformes > Danionidae > Danio > Danio aesculapii. The sequence continues at coordinate 50,757,087 of NC_079442.1, forward strand.
ATACATCAGTGCAAAACCTGTGACTGGTGGAAAAACATATTTTTATATAATCTTCACACGTACACTTTTAACAATTTCCTGTAAAATCTACAGTAACTTACTGGCAGCAGTTCGTAAATCAGTTACAGCAAAAATACTGTATTTACATTTACAGCACCATTTATCTTGCTGGATATGTATTTACTAAAATTTAGGCAAGTTTTTACTGTAAAATATATAGCAATTTTCACAAAGCAACTTAAAAAACAGTAACATACTGCATAACTGTGTTCAATACGGTGTAATTTACAAAAACCGTAACAGTGTATGCTGTCAAACCGATGAGGATCTTTTCTGAATTTGCTGGTGTTTTTTGTAATTGCATGTGTTTTCTTCCCCAAAACCTAAACCTAACTTCTACCTTAACTATTATTAAACAGTTGTAACCCTTATTTCTGGCTGTTTCCATCCCAGTCTCTCCAACGTGGGTATCATAAATAAACCATAGACTGTAAAATATATGGACGGAGTATCCGTGACGTCACCCATAGGTTTCTGAAGAGCGCAAAAGAAGCCACAAGTAGGCGCGGCCAACCGTCGACATTTTGTTCGCGCGTCATCGCACCCACGGCGGGATACCAAACAAGGGCAAAGAGGCGGAGAGTGGGCGGAGCTTGCTTAGACCTGGCAGACAGACTTTACTTTGGGAGAAACGCTTGATACTTTATTACCTGCGACTCGTTTGTGTTCTGACCACATGTGCTTGGCTGTACACTATATCAGTAAAGTGATTAGACTTTCAAAAACACTGTTGTAATACACTGAGCCACTAAGCATTGTTCTTATGACGTTTTTCTACAGGAGGAAAACGCGAATTACTTCCAAACACTTCAGATATAGTGTGTGTGTTAGTAAATGCAAGACTATTGATAAAATTCAGCACAACACTGTATGACAACGCTTCAGATGACTGTTCTAGAGCCTACAGCTAATCAATCTGTCACATTCTGGAGTGCTTTACGGGTCTAAAGAAAAATATTAATGATAAATGATCTTAAATCAAACAAATACATTTATAGAGATGGTGTATAAGTATATAACTTTACTCACATGGGAAACGAGGCCACATGAATGGTTTGTGAGCACAATTAAGTGCACACAGCATCCCATATCATCTAATAATTGTAAGAGATAAGTCCAAAAGGCAGCTGACTGTGTAAAGCCACATAAAACAGAACAAAAATACGATGAATATGCCGAGATCAGTGGATAATCTGCAGGATTCCGCTGAGGTGAAGTGACGGCGACCAGCGAGACCTAGCTGTCACTCAAGTGGCCACGCCCTTAATTATGCAAACTTAAAATAACCTAATATAAAGGAAATGGATGAGTTATAAAAAAATTCACCCCCCTCACAGTTGTCATGGAGGGTAATAATAACTATATGAACCAAAATCGTTCTTTGTACCAGGCTGTAAACACCTTTTTTTCTTCTGTAAAGTTGGCCATTCTAATAGTGGGCTCAATTGCACTTTGCTCTATTATGGAGTCAGGACTAGCGGAATTTTAATGAATTGCAGTTTCAGTTACTTCCGTATTGGCCTCCCGAGGGAGAGCGGGAGGTTGCCGCTTGAAACAAACGCGGGTTACCAGGGTGATAATTCGTTTATTTTTCTTTAATCTGGAGCATCGACATAACATTCACAAACAGCATTACAACAGCATTGCATCGTCCGAATTTTTCTCCACTCCCTTTTTTTTTCTCCCCCTGCGCTTTCCGGTCCACCTCCCTTAAAGGAGCCAGAGCACAACAATAACTTTCTTAACTAATACATATTAAACCTTGTGTCCGACATATTGAAAGTAAATAGAAAATCTTTCTAAATAAATTCCATAACATTTAAATATTAATTAACAAAATATATAAGGTTGCACAGCTATTATTAGTTATTAGACTAGTAATGTTAGTTAATGGTTAGGTACTGTGAATTGTGACCTAAACTAAGTGTTACCTATAATAATAATAATAAAGCATAATTGGGTTAAGAACATGCATTTAAACGCAGTCAGTGTTACGTAACAGGACCGCTGCTGTTCTGATGCACACAGCAGGTTTCCCTACGGAGATCACATGCAAACACAAATACGCTGCTTTGAATACAGGAGGAAACGTAAACGCTTTCTGATGATCCGCCGCTTGAGGACTGATAAACAGCCAGAGCGTAATTTGAACAACCTCTCTGCGTATGTCAGATCAGCAAACACTTTCTGTGCAGAGCATCTTTCCTCACTTCTCTCTCTCCCCCTCTCTCTCTCTTGTGTATCCGGGATGTTTTGAAAGGATAAGCAAAATGGAGCCCGTGTGAACAAAGACTCATTCGCATAGCAACAAATCTGATGACTGTGCAAGCTTGTCTTTTGCCGACAAAGGTTCTGATACTTTTTTTTGATGATCCTGTGAAAAATGGGGCCACGGTGACAGCATCCGTCCCCGCGGCCGGTCCCTACGCACACTTGAGCTCTTAAGATTCATGCATTAATACACGCCGTTCGTTTGAGTCATGCATATTTGGCATGCATCTAGATTATTCTGTAAATGCTAATAGCCTCTGAGTAAAGATACTGCTTGGTATTTTGTATGAAAAATAATAGAATTATTATTTTTTTATTAATTTATCTGTAAATATTAATGTATATTTAATATTTAAATACGTTATGTTAATGTATATTTTCAAATTTTTTAATTATATGTAAATTAAATGTAAATGTTAATTATTTTATTTGTATTTACTAACTTTATAACTAACTACCAATAATTACCAACTTTTATACATATGGTAAGTTTTATTATTAAGGATGTTAATTAAGAATGTTAGCTAAATTTTGTTCTCTTTGGCCAATTTTTTTTATTAAGTTTATATTAATAATAATAATAATAATATATATATATATATATATATATATATATATATATATATATATATATATATATATATATATATATATATATATATTTTTTTTTTTATTACATATCACTCTACAAAATAACATGAAATATATAAATAATAATAGTTTAACCAATTAATTAAATAAATCAATATTCAATCAATTACAATTTGCTTTTTGGCAATATAAAAATATTTTTTATTAATATATTAATAAATATAAGATACACATTTAATATATTATATTAATTTTTATTATAATATATTATTTTATATTAAAATATAATATTTAATTTTTTATTAGGATTACTCTACAAATTAACATGAAATACAATCAATAAATTAATCATTTAAAACAATTATCAATTAATCAACCAATCAATCAATCAATCAATCTGCTTTTTTGTATTAATATATTAATAAATATTAGATACACATTTAATATTATATTATAATTATTATTATAATTATTTAATATAATAATAATTATTATAATTATATAGTATAATTATATTATTCTTTATTGTATTATATGATATTATTTTATATTATACTATATTTTCCTATTACAAATTACCCTACAAATTAACATGAAATAAATCAATATTATTATTTAAATCAATTAATCAAATAAATCAATATTCAATCAATTATAATCTGCATTTTTGGTATTAATATATTAATAAATATTAGATGCACATTTATTATATTATATTATATTATATTATATTATATTATATTATATTATATTATATTATATTATATTATATTATACTATATTGTACTATATTATATTATATGATATGATATTATATTATACTATATTATATTATATTACATTATACTATATTATATTATACTATATTATATTATACTATATTATACTATATTATATTATATTATATTAAATTATATTATACTATATTATATTATACTATATTATATTATATTATATTATATTATATTATATATTTTTATTACAAATTACCCTGCAAATAAAAATTAAATAAAATTAATAAAATAATAAATTAAATAAATCAATATTTAATCAATTATAATCTGCTTTTTGGTATTACTATATTAATACATTATATATATATATATATATTTAATATTTTATTTTATTATTATTTCTTTTTAACTACAAATTAACATGAAATAAATCAGTTTTAATATTTAAATCAATCAATCAAATAAATCAATTTTCAATCAATTCAAATCTACTTTTTTGTATTAATATATTAATAAATATTAGATCACATATTTTATGTTATTATAATTTCTTTTTTATTATTACAAATTATACTACAAATTAACATGAAATAAATCAATATTAATAATTAAATCAATCAATTAAATAAATCAATATTAAATTAATTATACCCTAATTTTTTGCTATTCATATATTAATAAATATTATATATATATTATATTATATTATTTTTTAATTATTTAAAAATGATTTTTTATTACAAACTACCCTACAAATTAACATGAAATAAATGAACTTTAATAATTCAATCAATTAAAATATACTTTTTTGGTATTAATATATTAATAAATATTAGATACACGTATTATTCATTAATTCATTTTAATTTCGGCTTAGTCCCTTTATTAATCTGGGGTCGCCACAGCGGAATGAACCGCCAACTTATCCAGCATATGTTTTACGTAGCGGATGCCCTTTCAGCTGCAACCCATCACTGGGAAACATCCATACACTCATTCACACACATACAATATGGTCAATTTTAGCATACCCAAGTTACCTATACCACATGTTTTTGGACCTGTGAAGGAAACCCACACCAGCATAAGGAGAACATGCCACAACTCCACACAGAAATGCCAACTAACCCAGCCAGGGCTTGAATCAGCAATCTTCTTGCTGTGAGGCGATCGTGCTACCCACTGTGCCATCGTGATGCTCCTTTTTGGTACTAATATATTAATAAATATTAGATACCTGTTTATTATATTATATTATATTATATTATATTATATTATATTATATTATATTATATTATATTATATTATATTATATTTTTAATACCAACTACCCTACAAATTAACATGAAATAAAATTCATAAATTAATAAATAAAATAAATTAATATTCAATCAATTATAATCTGCTTTTTGGTAATATATTAATAAATATGAGATATACTATATTATATAATTTATTATTATTTTATATTATATTATTTTTTTTATTACAAATTACCCTACAAATTAACATAAAATAAAATTAATAAATAAAATAAATTAATATTCAAACAATTATTATCTGCTTTTTGGTAATAATATATTAATAAATATTAGATACACATTTATATATTATATGATATAATATTATATTATGGTTTATTATATTATATTAATTATTATTTTCTTTACAACACTGTATACAAACAACTGTATAAATATACAGTTGAAGTCAGAATTATTAGCCCCCTTTGCATTTATGTCCCAAATAATGTTTAACAGAGCAAGGAAAGTTTTACAGTATGTCTGATAATATTTTTTCTTCTAGAGAAAGTCTTATTTGTTTTATTTCAGCTAGAATAAAAGCAGTTTTAAATTTTTTGAAAAACATTTTAAGGTTAAAAATTATTAGCAAAATTATTAGTAAAATAAATCAGTAATTAGAAATGAAATTTGTTGAAATTTTTCTCTCTCTGTTGGGGAAATTAGGGAAAAAATAAACAGGGGGGCTAATATTTCACTGGGGCTAATAATTCAGGGGGCCTAATAATTCTGACTTCAACTGTATATATGTATATATATATATGTGTATATATATATATATATATATATATATATATATATATATATATATATATATATATATATAGGTAACATTGATCATTTTAAACTGAGCACTAAACATAACCTTTTGAGTTTAAAGTCGTCCAGGTTTTGGACTGGCGTGAAGGTGAGTAAATGAATCGTTTTTTGTGTGTGAAATGCTCTTTTAATAGCTGTTTTTGTGCTTTAAGTGGCCGGTTTATTCATTCATTTCTTTGCCGTCTCTTAACCTCAGAGGAGTGTAATTTCTTACCATGATTATTACAGTGTCGCCATTCATTACTAATTCTGCGACTACCAAGAGTCTGGAGCGCATAAACACCCAATTAAAGCCTCGCTGGTTCCTGCGCTCCTTTTGTTTGAGTGTACATGTGATTAAAGCGTTGTGTGCTCGGCCTCTAAAGCAGCATCATCTTAATATGCTGAGCAAACACATATGCTGTCCTGCGCTATTGTTCGTATTGTTGTGCATGCAGCAATTTTTTTTTATTGTACACACTAACAGCAGAGACTGTGCTGCAGTTTACATAGTCTGAATACACAATAGGAGAGATTCAACAGTGGGGGTTACTCCTGTGGATCTGGAGTGGGCAAAAAGACTAGTTTGATTTCAGAAACTCACTGTGTGTTTATATTCAGTCAATATGACCCTGTAATTCAGCTTCCTGGTCTGTTTGGGAAAGAATCTACATTGGAAGTACAAATATTAATGTCTTTGGATTGTTTTCGATAAGGGTGATTTTTAAGATTTGTGTTAAAGGTGCAGTAGGTGATTGTCTTCAGAAACATTTTTGTTGTGCTGGTTGAAAGTCTCTTCTCATTCCAATAGTAATGATTATAGTAAATGATCTAAATGTATTTATATGTATTTTTATATTCTGGGTGAGGCATAAAACTAAAAAAATTTCATCCAATTAAATATTGTCAGGCCGACAATTCCCATAATTCTGTTAAAGTGGCCAACTTTACAGCAGAAAAATAGGTGTTTACAGCCTGGTACAAAGAACGATTTTGGTTCATATAGCTAATATTGTTGTGAAGGACTGGGTTGCACTAGTTACTGTTACAGTGCCAATCGTCTCAGTATGTATATTAACACTATTAACGTCCAATAACCGTGAAAGAAAACACAGATGTACTAAATTGTTGGTGTTTACTCAAATAGGATATATTAATCCTCAAATAACAATATTATTCAAATGAAACAGACAACATTCATCAAATGAGCGTAGGCCTGCGCAAAATAATAATGAAAGAAAAGTTCACAATATAGAATGTAAAGGCATAATGTTGAGTGCTCACAAATCAACAATATGGAAACTATTATACAAAGTCCTATATATATATATATATACAGTATATATATATTCAGATACCAGGAGGTTGAATGAAGCTGGTCTTTGAGCTACAGTCTCAGGGCCGTTGGTGCACAATGAATCCTCCTGCGATGAGAAGGGCTGGAATTTCAGTCAGTAGTGGATGGTGCTGAATAATTATAATGCTGCTTCATAGGACTCTTGCACATGTGTGGCTCTATAATGAACAAATTAACATGATCAGTAATAAAGTCGCGTCACTGTATGATGGACACCAGCAGCACTACAAATGTGCTGAGTCATAGCCATACAATATGCATGTAGATTATAGTAAAGCAGACGTCATTAAATACTCAAACATTACACCAATAATGCAGCAGTTGTACATCATTCATTCATTCATTTTCTTTTCGGCTTAGTCCCTTTATTAATCTGGGGTCACCACAGCGGAATGAAGCGCCAACTTATCCAGCATTTGTTTTATGCAGCGGATGCCCTTCCAGCTGCAACCCATCACTGGGAAACACATACACACTTATTCACACACACACATACATTACGGACAATTTAGCTTACCCAAGTCACCTGTACCACATGTCTTTGGACTGTGGGGGAAACCGGAGTACCCGGAGGAACCCACGCAAACGCTAGGAGAACATGCAAACTCCACACAAAAACGCCAACTGACCCAGCCGAGGCTCGAACCAGCGACCTTCTTAGTTGTACATCAACTTCTGGCGAAAGATTGATGTGACTATTTTCATAAGGGATATTTAGCAGCATCGATAATGTAGATTTTTATTTAGTTTAACAACAAAACATCTATATATAAATAGCACAAAAATAGCACTATTCCGCCCAGCCTGCTTTACTTTTCTGAAGTTGGTTTTTTATTCACATTGGTTCATTTTTGAACAATGACAGCCTGTGATGTTCTCCCTATATTGTTTGCCATGCTATGAATATTCGCTCTGAAATGGCATGTAAGGCCCAATCCCAATTCTATTTTTTTATACCCCTTCCCCTTGGCCCTTGAAAAAGAGTGTGAAAAAGGGCTTCAAATTTTACCCCTAAGAAATGGGACAGCACTACAACACCTGCACACGTCATATGTCATGGCGATCTCTTGCTTCATATGAAATCGATTATCGCGACATTTAAGCTTGTAACTGTACTGTGTATTTACACCGTGTCCAAATTCATCTATGTAAATACAAGACAACAACATTAACATTATAGCAGACATAAAATGTCATTCAGAGATTTTGCTGATCACACTAGATTTTTCTGAAAGGGTATTCGAGTGTCATCAAGTGTCAGAATGTTGTGGGACTGATATACAGGAGTTATAATTACGGATTATAGACCAAATTTAGAGTTTTTTTTTTTTTTTTGCGTTTTTTGACCATAAAACACAAATGCGGTTATGAATGTATTAAAGGGCACCTAGGTTACTACTTTTTCTAGATTTAATATAAGTCTTTTGTGTGTCCAGAATGTGTCTGTAAAGTTTCAGCTCAAAACACCCATCAGATTATTTATTATAGCTTTCAGAAGTTTCTATTTTATAGCTCTGAGCATCAGGTAGTGTTTTTTGTGTACTGCGCCTTTAAGGCTAGTCCTTCACGCCCACCGTTTCCACATGCCTGTCAGCGTGCCTTAATCTCCTCCCTCGGCTGCCGCAGACCACAGACAGACATGATGGAAGCAGATCTCGGGTAACTTTGTTTGAAATACTACAGTACGAACATTACCAATGAGTATTTGATGCATTTGTTGTGGAGTTGCAACGATGAGTCACACACAATGTCGTTACAGAATTCACACACACACACACACACAGTTGCGCATTTAGCTTTGCACTCTTTTTGCGCGCAAATGTGACATGATACAGGTGAATCTCCACTGCTGTGTGGATATCTGTTATGTTGATGTACAAAATAAACCTGATTTAACGTCCACAAACCAGGATTGAAGCGTCTTCTTTTATAATTGTTCTGACACACGGCTGTGCTGATGAAGTAAAGCTCGAGTAAATCGCTGTAATTGATTACACACATGCTCTGTTTTAAAACATTTTAAACTTGTGAAACTCACTCTTGATCACATTTGATGATGATTGATGATCCTAGAGAACTGAGCAGATCTTTTATTCCTGGTTGCTTTGCGCACATCCTGTCTTGTTGATATGATTATATGCGTTACTACGGAGACATGTTAATACGCAGCTGTCAATCAATATTGGTGGGCGGGGGGACCGCACTCCTACGTCAAGTTCCGGTCAGCCTCAAAACCGATCCAATTGGTTAAAAGCACTGGGTGTGTTTATATCATCCCAATATGACGGTCTATACACTATACCTACACTTATGTCTGTCCGAACAGCTTGAAATGTAGATTTTTCACCATAGATGCGCTTTAAAACATGTGCTTATTTGTAACAATTTATAATAATGACACAAATACTAACTTGTGGATCTCTTTACTTCCAGGTGCAGCTATGCTGTCGTTGTAGCTGGTGTATTCTGGGAAATTTTTGTACCCCTTGGTTTCGAGTGTGGTCCTGAAAATCTCAGTTTCAAGGGCTACCTAGCCCTTCCCCATGTAGCCCTACACCTTCAAGCTAAAGAGAAATAGGACACCCCTTCATGTGAACGCACAAAATAAGGGGTATGTGGAAGGGCTAAGGGGTAGGATTGGGCCTAGGTATGGTTTAGTATTAAGTGTAATTCCTGCACGCTGCCGGCCAACCACTAAGCAGACAGTAGGCACTTTAGGACAAATCGTGTGAGAGAGTGAGAACCTTGCATGCATTAAATATTGCACATTATGAGTTTTGCTTGCTACATAACTGAAAATGTGCTATATATAATACAGTTTATTGTTCAGAATTGTAGTATTATAAAGCACTATACAGTTTTCTAACTGGTGAATCACATAATCTAGTGGGTTGTCTACTGTCATCTTTAATGTGCCAGTTCGTGATTTCAGGAGGTGTGGCTTTGGACGGTAGGGGTGGGACTGTGTTTCAAAGATAATATGCTAAACGGTTAACATTTTAGCAGATCACCTACTGCGCCTTTAAGTGTTCTCAATGTGTCGTTTGTCCTGTAAAGCCTGTTTTGTTGCTCATTTTGGCCACACTAAAAATATTCTAATGTCAATGGTAAAAATGCTACAGTAAAAATATGTGACCTGATTTAGCAATTCAGGCTCATTATGGATACGTACCCTTACATACATTTCTGGTGAGTGCCAAATACATCCCAGGAGGTATGTTTTTTTTTAAAAAGTTTTTGTTTTTGCGAATCCACCAGATGCCGTTGTGTTCACGTTTTGAGATCTCAAATTTGAGTGCCATTCGCGCCTGCTGTTCTCGTGTAAATCCACCAGAGGCTGCTGTTGACCGACTGAATGAATCATCCACCCCTTTCTCTAAACCGAACCGTGTTTTCACGTTTTCAGATTTTACCACATTCTTACCCTGTTATTTACTGGTTTATTTACTTTTTTTGGCTTTTGTTTCTGTCTCACCTGCTTTGTGGAACTGTTCTTCTCCGGACTTGAACCCCATCATCACGGTCAACTCCTCTCTGCATCTCAAGTCCGCTGATGAACGCAGCGAGCGACTTGACAAACTGGTAACAGCAAGAAAGCCGTCCATATGGAGGTAAGTGGTCAGCTGGTAGCACGAAAAGAAACAGAAGTCGTTGGCGGCGTCATACCACCCTGTAGCGGTTGATTTATAAAGCGCTTGTTCAACATAATTCGTGCTCTCCAGAAATGCATGCGGGGGTATGGATCCATTATGAGCCAGTGTTGCGGTTAACAGTATGTTTTCCTAATATACAGTTGGAGTCAGAATTATTCGCCCCCCTTTAATTTTTTTGTTCTTTTTTAAATATTTCCCAAATGATGTTTAACAGAGCACAGAAATTCTCACAGTATGTCTGATAATATGGTTTCTTCTGGAGAAAGTCTTATTTGTTTTATTTCGGCTAGAATATTAAATTTATAAACCATTTTATGTTCAAAATTATTAGCCCCTTTAAGCTATATATTTTTTCAATAGTCTACAGAAAGAACCATCATTATACAATAACTTGCCTAATTACCCTAACCTGCCTAGTTAACCTAATTAACCTAGTAAAGCCTTTAAATGTTACTTTAAGCTGTATAGAAGTGTCTTGAAAAATATCTAGTCAAATATTATTTACTGTCATCATGACAAAGATAAAATTAATCAGTTATTTGAAATGAGTTATTAAAACTATTATGTTTAGAAATGTGTTGCACAAATCTTTTCTACGTTAAACAGAAATTGGGGGAAAAAAATAAACGGAGGCTAATAATTCAGGGGGGCTAATAATTTTGACTTCAACTGTGTATATATATATATATATGGTCAATAACCGTAACTTGACTATCCCGGAGTTTCCTGCATGGCACTTCGCTTTTTATGCCCTTTTGTTGACATTACTGTTTTTTTGTTTGCTTTTTTTAATAAATAAATGTATAATGTGTAGATTTCTGTACTCATTTGGTTCTGGTGTGGGCAAAAACACTAGTTTTATTTAAATAAATCATTGTGTGTTTACGTTCAGTGAATGTGTCTTTACCATTTCAGCTTCCTGGGCTTGTAGTTTGTACAGTACTAACTTGCTTTAGCCATTTTGATGTCACCTCACACCTTAGCACACATTTAAAAGACTTTTGAAGGATTCATTTACCCAAAAATGAAAGCTCTGTTATTATTTGTCACCCTCATATCATTCCAGTCTGCTGCGACTTTCGTTCATCTTCAACATAGAAATAAAATTATATTAAATGAAATCCGAGAGCTCTCTCATCCTCCATAGATGGCAACATTCAGATAATGAATGAACAATCTATATAGGCATTCAACATTCATTCAGCAAGTCCAGAGCTCTCGGATTTCATCTAAAGTATTTTCAATTTTGTTCTGAAGATAAACTAAAGACTGAAAACACATCTGTTTAGCTGTGCCTTTACTGAATGAGCACTGTGCTTTGACAGATCGAACTACTATGTTTTTCTCTTCTTTTTAATTCTTTTATAACACATTTTATCAGCTTTTATTTTATATTATTTTTTCCATTTCTATTATTTGTTTTTATTTCTCTTATTCTTGTTTCTTTTATTCCTGTTTATGTAAAGCACTTTGAATTGCCACTGTGAATGAAATGTGCTATATAAATAAACTTTCCTTGCCTTGCCTTAAAGTCTCATGGGTTTAAAAAGACATAAGAGTGAATAATTAATATAATTTTCATTTTTGTCTAAACTAACCCTTTAAGGAAAGGGTTAGGCGCTCAGTGGTGATAATCAGTTGTAAAGGATAGCTGTCCAATTTGTGTTTGGACTGGTTTTGGTGGTTTACAAGGACAGAAATTTGTAATGACAGGGATATGACCGAGGTAGTACAACATTGAGGTGGTTTATGAGGACATGTCTTGTGTCTTAATAATTCAAAAAGCTTTAAAATCATACTTAATCGGATCTTTTCTCATTTTAAATTTGCCACAGGTTTCTTATGAGTGTTGGGGTTAGGGCTGTACTGTATATAGAGACTGTATAAAACACACTATGCCTATGGAGAGTCCTCATAAATCACCAATACTAACATGTGTGTTTGCATATGAGCATGCGTGCCAGTGTGCATATGTGCTTGTGTGTGCGAGTGGATCTGTGAGTGTGTGCGTTTGATGTGCGAGTGTGTGTGTGTGAATGTGTACATGTGTGTGTGATTTGGTATGCTGGTCAGGAGCTGCAGGAGGCTGGTAGGATGTGCTCAAAGGACTCACAGGATACAGACTCGTCCAGTAACTGAGCTTAAAGCAGCTCATGCAAGACTTATCTAATCACACAGCCTGTCACACACACACACACACGCACACACACACACCGAAGAATGAAGGGAGACACCAATACTTGAACGGAGAAGGACTTTTCTACAAACGTCACTTACTGTAGTACATCTCAGTTTGTGCACTTACTCAATAATAATTCAGATTTGAAGCAGAAATAAATGAGATTTTAATGCATGTTCAAACAGAAAGCAGTTATTTTGAACAGTACACTGCAAAACCCGATAACTCAAACTGTTTGAGGAAACTGATTGCGGAAAACCATTTAAATTTTGAAACAAAATGGTTGAGTACTGTAAACTTATAAATTGTGTCACATACAGTTGAAGTCAGAATTATTAGCCCCCCTGTTTCATATTTTATTTTGGTAAAATAAGCATAATCTAGAGGCCTTTGCCTTTCATATATGCCACTTCCGATAGCAAATGATCAACTAGAAGTCAAGTTATTATTTGTTGTTCCTAAAACTTGAATAGGTGACAAGACATTTGTCAGGTAGTGTAAAACTAAACAAACAAACAAACAAACAAAATGGTCCCCTTTTTTTTGTAAAACAATGCTGGGTTCCACACAATTCCTTCATGTTGACCCAACACAAATCAATAAAGTTAACCTAATCATTTTTACAAATGTAAGTGGATTGAACATAAAGCGGTTAAAGAGCCCCTATTATACATGAAATAGGGTCATATTTAGGTTGTAAGGGTCTCCAACAACACTCTAATATGCATGCAAGGTCAAACAACACTTTCATGGTCTTATAATCTGCATTTATTTTACCTAATTATCCCAGCGACTCCCATATGAATCGTTCAGCGATTCATTTGTTCACAAACCCGTCCTTAGCGTGAAGCTAATCTGCGCTGATTGGACCGATGACAGCCTGGTGCGATTGGTCGACAATGACAGCACGAGACAGAGTGAAATGCCCAGCAGCTAATCAACAATATAGTATTCACAGTGCATACACGCTTCATATTAGTATAAGGTGTGGATTTTAGCTGCCAGCGGGTGAATGTAAATACAGACGATGGACTTGAAAATACCAACGACTAACTATTTTATTGAGCAAAAACTCCAAGAACTGGGGAGGAGATCGACACGAGTCTCCTAGCCCGTCACACTCTACCTGCTCTTTTTCACACAGCCACACACACACATATTACCCAAACTTAACACCAACAGGACACAACACAATGCCAAACTAAACATTAGTTACTAACACCATAGTACACAGTACTCGGTTCTCACCAGTGTTATCAGGGCCTGCGCATCCATAGAATAGTGAGGGCGGTGTCGGCAAACCCCTCCCGGTCCTCACTTTCATCTGCGACACCCACCCCGTCCCTCCGAACTGATGGGCGGGGCTGCAGGTTTCAAATCTCCCTGGTTTGCAACAACTGGGCGGGGCTTAAATTTTGTATCCATTTCACGACGAAACGGCTAATGACTCGTTATCAAGACGATTCATTTGAAGTACTAGGAGTCGACTCTTTTATAAATGAATCAATAGTTTTAAACATGGTGCACTTTCAGATTTAAGCCTTGGCTGGATATTTTATTTAACTTAGAGCTCTGTTACACACTACATGGGAGGTCATTCTCAAAAACCCACAATAGGAGCTCTTTAAGTTATCCCCAATAAAACCTTAAGTTCTCTGTTGTTTCAACTCATTTTAAATAAGTAAAATGAGTTTAATAAGTTAAATAAGTTTAAATAAGCAGCGA
>NC_079442.1:50776755-50916755 GCF_903798145.1 Danio aesculapii
CTTGGACATTCTAGGTTGACTCATTTGTATTTACTCAATAACGAAGACCCACCTAAATGTAATTACTGCAATGGTGTAGTTCTTGCTATACGCCCGTATATTCAGTATGCTTACTTTTTCCACGAGCTGTTTGGGTATAACCACTTCTGAGGATCAATAATTGCATATACACTCGTTATACTCACTTATTCTTCCGATTAAACTTCCCTAATTTTAGTGTATAATTTAAAATTTCAAAATGTATATGTGTGTAAATGTATGTACCTTTTTCTTTGTTTACCCCGAACAGTATTTCACATTTGTCTTAATCGTGTCTACCGCAACAGTGATCGACACTATATATAACACTAAAAACGATGAGGCAAAGACTACTGGTAAATGGCGTAACAATATGCAAATTATAAGGTTAACTACTAGTATATAATAGCAACAACAGAAGACAGACTCCTAATAGTTTGGTTTAAAACAAGCATGCATGAATGTGACCATCAAAAATAATGGCTGATTGATGTTTAAAGGAACCTATTGAATGTAAAGTAATAAGCCAGTAAAGAAAGTAAGTAAAAAAGCTGTCTTTCATGTATGCACAGGTGCTATTGAGTTAACTTAAATAAATGTTAACTAAATTGTTGTAACTATCTTGATTGACTCTTTTTTCAGTGTTAAAATGATTATATTAGCTAATACAGTATACATACAGCCAATCACCAAGGCTGCTGGGGGGCACTATTAGCTAAACATACATCATTAAATAGGATTAGACTATTAGCATCTCCCTTTAAAACGAACAAATTTGTTTAATTTTTTTTTCTTTTTAAGTGGGTAGTTTTCCCAAAAAATGAAAACTGTCATTATTTACTCAACCTTTACTAGTTCCAAACCGGTTTGTCTTTTTTTCCTCCTGTTGAACCAAGAAAGCTGGAAACCTGTAACCATTGACTTACATTGACAACATTGACATAGTATTTAATTTTCCTTTCATTGTGGAAGTTAATAGTAACAGGTAACTAAAGTAAAAAAAAAAAAAAAAAAAAAAAAAAAATATATATATATATATATATATATATATATATATATATATATAGCTAATGAATCAAAGAAACATTATCTTACGTCGTTTCTTTGCCTACTTTCATTTAAATATTGGGTCGGGTGTAATTCCACCTTTTTTTTAGGACTACACCACTGAATTACTGCCAATCTGCTCTTACTATCAAACATATTTTGTTGGAATGTTGAGCTTTGAATACAATTAGACACAATTTTGATGGACATTTTTAAAAAGAAGAATCTTAAATTATCAAAAATTGAACTATTTCGCTATTTCCATTTGGGGATACTCATCCCGAGGCACCCAGAGACTATGCAGCGCCACTGAAGTGATCCAAGACCAGCGACGAGATGATCCCATGGTTTCCATAATCCTGGACCAGGCCGTATCCTGAGCAGCTGCTGTGGTGGTCATGGAGGATTGGAGAGCATAAGACTGATTCCTGTGATTCCTCTGATTCCAGAGGAGAAATGGCAGTGGCCAGCTGAACCTGGTTTCTCTAAAGGTTTTTTTAATTCTTCACTTTCGCCAATTGGTGAAGTTTTTTCCTCTCCGCTGTCGTCACTGGCTTGCATAGTTCAGGATCAGTAGAGCTGCGCATCGATGGATTTGCTCTTCAGTGTTTGGACTCTCGGCAGTGAATATTGAATCACACTGAACTGAGCTAAACTTAAAGGGCACATAGTTTACCTCTTTTTTATGATTTAATATTAATATTATGGTTGTTCTGAGTGTGCCAGTTTAGGTTCAGTTTAAAACACAATTCAGATTTTTTATTATGTGTTAAAAAGTGTCATGTTGGGGGCGTGTCCACAGTTCGCTGATTTAGGGGTGTGTTGCTTCACATGTAAATTAGTTTCGGCTTCCCGCCAATGTAACAAGGGGGCGGGGCCATGAGCTCACCCGCTCTGCGTTTGCAACAGAGTCTGACAGGCAGAGCTGGAGTGAGAGGATCCGCATTCAGTCGTACATGTACGACTCTGACACAGCCAACTGTGTGCTAGTTTCAAGTGCCGAGCTTGTACACAGAAACTAATAACCACGCACACTGAATTAACTTTGACTGAGGCACCGGATGCGCCGCTCGAAGCCGCGACACGGCACACCAGACACTCTCTGTGGCGCGGCAGAAACATGAAGTGTCCCGAATCGTCGCGCCACGCATTTTTGAATTCTAAACATAGGTTTCTGCAGTGGTCCGCGGCGCCCAGCCGTCGACTTGAGTGTACCCTGATAGAAACCTATGTTTAGAATTCTAAAACGCATGCTAGTTAAGATCACAGGGAGCTTCTGGGATCGCGAGAAATGCAAACGGCTGAAGTATAAGGTAGACTCAATGAGAAGTACACATGTTTGCAAACCTACCTAAAGATACAACCAATAATTCTGATTAGAGCGATAATGTGGAGAATATTGATCTTGTGTTGAGCCCAATGAGCCTTGCATCTAAAAATAGAGCTAGCGTGTTCCTTTAGTGATATCGCTTCGACTCACGATGAAAATGGCGGACGTGAATTAACAAACTAAGGTTATGATGATGCGCCTGTCAATCAATATTGGTGGGCGGGGGGATCGCTCTCCTACCTAAAGTTGCGGTCGGTTTGAAAACCGCTCCAATTGGTCCACTATTTTTTTATGTTGTTAAATTGAAAAAAAAAAAGCACTGAGTGTGCTTATATCACCCCAATATGACGGTCTATACAGTATACATTGCTTTGACACAATCTACATTGTAAAGCGCTGTACAAATAAAGGTGAATTGAACTGAAAAATTCTATATATTTATCTAAGTAACTTTGTAATACGAATTTGTTTTTATCATATAAATTTTTTATGTATATCCATGTCTGTTCTTGTATGTGCGCATGCGCATCTGTGTGTGTATTTGTGAGTTTGCATGTGTGTATGAGTGTGCATGTGTGAATGAGCATCTGTGTACATGAGTATGTGCATGTTTGTGTGTGTGTACTAGTGTGCATGTTGCGTGTATGTGTATGAACATCCATATGTGTGCATGAGTGTGTGTGTGCTTGCATGTGTATAAGTGTACATGTTTGTGTGATTGTGTACATGCATGTGTGTATGAGCAATTATCTGTGTGTGTGCATGTGAGTGTTTATGTCTCTGTGTGTGTGTTTTTGAGTGCATGTATGGGTATGAGCATCTGCGTGCATGGATGTGTGTGTGCACATAGATGTCTGTGTATGTGTGAGTGTGTGCGTGCGTGTGTGTGTGCATGCAGTTAATAGTGTGCATGTGTGTTTGAGTTTGCATGTGTGAGAGTGTGTATATATGTGGGAATGAGCATCTGTGTGAATGTGTGTGTGCGTGCATGCATGCCTGTATGTGCTAGTGAGCATGTGTGTATACGAGTGTGCATGTTTGGCCATGCATGAGTGTGTATGAGCGTGCATGCATGTATGTGTGTTTGAGTGTGCTTGTATGCGTATGTGTGTGTTTTTGAGTGTGTAAACGTGTGTGTGCACAAAGATGTCTGTGTAAGTTTGTGCATGCCTGACCTGGTATGTGTATATGCGCATGCATCTAAGTGTGTGTATGTTTGTGAGTTTGCATGTGTGTACGTATGAGTGTGTATATGTGTGCATGCATGTAGGTGTTTAAGTGCGCATGTGTATGAGCATTCGTGTGTGAGAAAGTTTGTCTGTGTGTGCCACGTTCATGTGTGTGTTTTGAGTGTGTGAATGTGTGTGTTTGTGCATGCCATGTGCGTCTGTTCTTGTATGTGTATGTGTGCATGCATTTAAAAGTGTGTGTGAGTGTGTGTGTTTGTGAGTTTGCATGTGTGTACGTGTGAGTGTGTATATGTGTGCATGCACGTACGTGTTTAAGTGCGCATGTGTATGAGCATTTGTGTGTGTGAGAAAGTCTGTCTGTGTGTGCACGTTCATGTGTGTGTTTTGAGTGTGTGAATGTGTGTGGTTGTGCATGCCATGTGCGTCTGTTCTTGTGTGTGTATGTGCGCATGCATTTAAAGTGTGTGTGTGTGTGTTTGTGAGTTTGCATGTGTGTACGTGTGAGTGTGTATATGTGTGCATGCATGTACGTGTTTAAGTGCGCATGTGTATGAGCATTCGTGTGTGTGAGAAAGTCTGTCTGTGTGTGCACGTTCATGTGTGTGTTTTGAGTGTGTGAATGTGTGTGTTTGTGCATGCCATGTGCGTCTGTTCTTGTATGTGTATGTGCGCATGCATTTAAAAGTGTGTGTGTGTTTGTGAGTTTGCATGTGTGGGTGTGTGCCTGTATGTGTTAGTGTGCATGTGTGTGTATGAGTACGCATGTTTGTGCATGTATGCGTGTGCATGCATGTATGTGTGTTTGAGTGTGCTTGTATGCGCATGTGTGTATGAGCATTCGTATGTGTGCACGTCTGTGTGTGTGTGTGCATGCCATATGTGTCTGTTCTTGTATGTGTATGTGCGCATGCATTTAAGAGAGTGTGTGAATTTGTGAGTTTGCATGTGTGTGTGTATATGTGTAAATGAGCATTTGTGTCCATGAGTATGTGTGTGAGCGTCAGTGTGTGTTTGTGTGCGAACCTGTATGTGTTAGTGTGTGTGTGCATACATGTGCATATATGTGCATGCATGAGTGCGTGTATACATGAATGTGTGTGTGTGTGTGTACTAGTGTGAGTGCGTGTGTATGAACATCCATATATGTGCATGTGTGTACATGCATGTGTGTGTATGAACCTCTGTGTGTGTGCATGTGTGTGTCACACTCACACATGTGTGTATGTGCATGAGTATGCGTGTGTGAGTATTCTGTGTGTGTGCGTGTGTGTGTGTGTGTGTGTGTGTGTGTGTGTAACCCTGAATGCCTGGAGCAGCACCCAGTTTCCTGAAGAGCACGACTGGAGAGCGACCTGATGCTGTTCATTAATAATTGACTGGAGGCATCCTCAGACTGCTGCTCAGCTCTGTTCACATTACAGCTCTCAGCCAGGACTCAAGGTTAGTGGTAATGATAGGACGCCGGCCAACAATAGCCCCGGATTGGCCTTCCCACAGGTTGTGGGTGGAGGAGAGGGCTTTCGCCTTGCCGTTTTATCAACACAAAAATGGCCAATTGCTCAGATTACGTCTCATATTCATGCACTTGTGTGTGGAAGAGGATACAATAACTCAAGGTCTGTTAAAGTGCAGTGCTCTGAAAGAAACGAGATTCAATGCCAGCTGCTCAGTTGAGCATCACAACTTTATTTGGCAGCCACAAAATGATAGCAGGTCCAAGATCAGCGGCTGAGGTCACAGAAGTCACAATAAAATAAAATAAAATTACTTCTGGTTAAGAGTAAAGTTAAGAAGAAAGCTTTCTGGAAAACATTAAAACCTAAAAGTTGTTCTTAAAAATGACTAAAATCCTGAAAATAAAATTTCTTAAAGAGTCACGAAACACCAAAACACATGTTTTAAAATGTTGACGGTCATATATGTGTCCCACGCTGCTAAAAACACTATTAGGACACATATATTTAGCTAACAAGTGAAAATCGATTGTTTTTGCGTTATTTGGAGCAAATTCGTTCTTCCGGTTTGAAACAAATTTTCGAAGCTGCGTCACGGCGATTAGATCCTTGCGTGTATTCCAGCATGTAGAATGGCTCTCTGTACTTAACTGTGACGATTTAAAGTGCGGTTAATAGTAAAATCGGCTAATCATTGTATCCCTATTAACGATATCAGTGCATTGCACAAAAGGCCTTTTCTACAAACATATCCAAGAGTTTTCGGCTGCCCGCGCCACTTGCTTAATGTCAGGTGACTTACGCTCTGCACAGCCTTCAACTGCAGCTCGTGCTGTATTGAAAAGACGCACGTCACTTCACAACTATAACGGCCGTTTTTCAACTGAGCTAAATTTGTTTTTGATGTCTTGGTCACACTATTTGGAGGGCCGGAACAAATTGCCTTAAAGGGGCCAAGTTCGGCCCGCGGGACGCCAATTGAATAGCCCTGCTGTATGGTTTAAAAGTAATTGGGTTAATTTCGACTTAAATTAAAATGATATAAAATATCAATCTATTATTTATTTATTTTTTTTTCTTTCTGCGTTTTGGTGGGTTTTGGACAGCTTTTGGGCTGGAAAAAGTCAGCTATATCTGGAAACACTGTTTAGGATAATGTTCAATTTGTCTTAAACCTCCGAAGTTGTTGTATTTATTACTATTTCTTTATATACAAAATATAAATTTCATTTACAATAAGGTTGTTAGTTAATATGTTTACTGACATAAACAAACAATGAACAAAACATTTATTATCCAATGTTAGTTAATGTTAACTTATTGTGCTTTAAAGGGGTGGTCCACTTTGATATGATATTTTAAACTTTAGTTGATATGTAATGTAGCTGTGTGAACATAAACAACATTTCTGAATGTAATACGCTCAAAGTTCAATGCAAAGGGAGACAATGTCTTTTACAGAGTTAGCTTAGCAAAGCCTACAGCAAACGAAGTTTGTGGACTACAAAAAAATACATCCAAGTTAGTGACATCACAAACACTTCAGGTTACGCACATTCACCACGCACATACAGTACAGCGAAGGGGCGTGCCCAGAGGTTCTGTAATGTTATAGCAGAGAAAGCTAAAATGGTGTCCGAACGCTGCTATTTCCACAGAGCTTCTTCTGTTTCTGTATTTAGGCTTCCAGAGTACACGACACAAAGACAGAAGTGCTTACAGTTTAATTTTAATTATGTTCCATATATATATATATATCGCTAACCTTTGACAAAGGACTGGTTTCAGAATCTCTCCCAGTTCAGTGCTGGATTCGGTTAATAACTCCTCAAAGACGGAGCAGCTCCAACAATCAGAAGCTGTGGATTGTGAGCCACAACCTATTTTTATTATTTGTTAAAACTGATATATTACATGCACAGTTTCTAGCGTTAACGGTATGTTATAGCGAGGACATGAACAAGGATGTAAACAACAGGGAATGTTGTTTGGCACCGCTAACAATTTAGCTACAAATTCATATTTATCCGTCAAACCGCTGTAAACATCGAAAATCTTCAGCAGCACTGCAGTGTCTGTCCATGCGGCAGCTTTCCCTGCGTTCTACATCTCAAATAACAAACTCGTAAAACATACGTGACTGTTTCATATTACTTATACATACTTATAACCTGAATATATGTAAAAGACACTTGTCAGGTTTTATTTTAAAAAGCAGGCTTGAGGTTCAGCTGTGTCCTCTTCATTTTCTGTCTGATTCAGGCTCAAACTGATACGGCTAACAGCTACACTGACTGACAGTGTATTTACACAATGGCGAAGCACAGGCTAGTAGAGGCGTGACTCTACCTGGTGATTCGCAGATCGGCTCACGTCACAGCACATTATGTTAGCTGACCAATCAGAGCCTCTTGAGGGTAGGCCTTTCAGAGGAACTAGGAAATATGATGATCATTGGGTAGCCTTATATAATTAAACTAATATATATGAACAAATAACAGTTTTTATTTTTACAAATGAAGCATGAGCTCACATTGCTTTCCATCTAATAAACACAACCAAGCCTTAAAAATAAACTCTAAATTTGGATTTTACTAAGGCATCAGTAAATGTTGAACTAGAATTAATAAATGCTGTACAAGTATTGTTCATACTTAGTTCATGTTAGTAAATATATTAACTAATGAAACCTTATTGTAAAGTGTGACCCGTTTTAGATAAGTTTAACAACCCAGATTCTCTCTCTCTCTCTCACACACACACACATGATCATCATCAAAACAGTCAAAGCTCCAGCACCAGTTCAGGATCACACACACACAGAAACTGTTTGAACTCCACACCAATAACACTGAGTGTGGAAGTGGCTCTAGCGCAGTATTATTCGCATTAGCAATTCAGCCTAAAGAGGCAGAAGTTCCCCTCAGACTCGTCTGAATCTGGGCCAAGTCAAGGTTACTGTTAAGCCGGGGAAACCGGAGCCGCTGGTATGAGCAGAGCCATAGGCAGAGAGAGGTTTGATCTGCAGAGATATATTCTAGATGCATTAACACAGAGCCGCTGAGAGAGAGGCTTACGACGGGATCTTTAACTGTCCGCAGACAGATGTGCTGTTTCCTTCACCGTTCGCAACACGCGTCTGCTCTTGCCAAGTGGATCTGCAGGTCAGGCCGCTCCGTCCGCTTTTCTGATACGTGTGAAGCTCAAGTCGAGCATGAAAGTCGTGTTCTGTGAGATGGAAGCAGGCCTCAGGCGCACGGATCTGCCAAAACCTCCACACCCTCAGTGGGACGATCACATCGCCGACCCAATGCTGACACACACACACAGGACACGGTGCTCCCGAAATAATAATGCGCACAAGAGTCATCAGGGTAACTGCTTTTCTCTTATTCATGTTCAATATTGACTCTCTTAGACCTTTGCGTTCACAGCATGGAGTGTTTTACTGCGAAATGAGTTTCAAAAAGCTGAGAGGAGGAAATTAATGGTATCTGAAAGCATGATGGAAACTTTCTCTGTACTCTTTAGAGAAGAAAAAAACAAACAAAAAAAACAAACAAAAACATCATAATTTAACCATTAAAAATGTGGAAGAAACTGTAAATTAAATGTGTACATTTTACGCTAAACTGCAGAGTAAAAAAGAAGGGATCTGCAGAACTTTCTCTATACTCTAATGCTGTGTTCACACCAGACGTGGAACGCGCGGATATATCGTGCTATTCGCGTGAAAATAGACTTGTGAACATTTGAGTTTACGTGCTTCGTTCGCGCGTGAAAATCTGCTTCATTTGCGCGTGAAAGTCCGCTTCATTCGCGCGTCAAATCCGCTTCATTCACGCGTCAAATCCGCTTCATTCGCACGTCAAATCCGCTTCATTCGCACGTCAAATCCGCTTAATTCGCACGTCAAATTCACCTCGGAACAGACGCGGATTCACGTCATGGGCAAGGCTTCTGTCCACCCGGTTACTGTAGCTTCATTGCTAAATGGCTAACATGGATCTTATTGACAAAATAACAGTGTTTATGTGCTTTATGAAGGCTGAAATACAGCGTCGATACGTTTAGGGCCGTGTCTGAGTCCACTAGATCCTTTCAGGGGTGCATCCAGCTCTGTAAGCTCATAACCTCCTCCAGAAACTTAACCTGAATGATGGAGGCTTTCAGCGGTGCTTCTGACTGAGCCCAGCCCAGTTTGATGAACTGTTGTCGGTGTCGGCTTGAGGATTTCCCCCGGTACACCAACAACAGGCTAAACGTCACAATCACGCCTCCATAAGAGCATGCTCCTGATTGGTTAACGTGGCGCGAATGTCCGCTGAAATTCAGATTTTTGAACTCCAGCATATTCGCACGATTCGCGCGTTAACCGTGTCAAAGGCGCAAAACGCTCAATTCACGCTGCGCCATTCACGTAATCCGCACCATTCGCGCGTTTGCATTGACTTAACATGTAAATCACTTGCGCTTGACACGTGTTCCGCGTCTGGTGTGAACGGAGCATATGGCTAGCTATACCAAAATGGGCAGTGGCAGTTCTAGTTTAAATGGCACCCTGGGTGAACCACCCTATACGCAACACAGTACTGGCCAATATACTGCCCGATATTATTATTAATATATAATTATTATTCTAAATTAATAACAGAAATCACTCCTAAATGTAACTGGAAAACAAAGTAAAGAAAGACGCAACTGGAGTGATGCGAAGATCACTTGCATGAATATTAATGACAATTCTATAGAATCCAAAAAAAAAATGGATATGTTTTATGGAATTATCTGTTGTCTTTGACCTGACTCATGACCGAGAAAGTCTTACCTCCCTGACTCATTGGATGTTTCTCAATATGCTTTCTTCAGCGGTCTTGCGTCCTCATGTAACGTCATCATCAGCTGCCAAACTTCAGTTGCAATACTTAAAACCGCAAGAACGGAGAACGCGTGAAACTTCCCGGATGTGTTCTTGATATCGAGGACGCATGGATGTAGACTTTAGCACTGAACTCGCTCTAGAAGTCCCAGAAGTCATTGCGACTGGAGGTGGGAAGCGCAGCATTTTATATAATAATAGATTTATTATTAAAGTTCAGATATAGAACTTATTTACCTCAGGAGTTTCCCTAAATGAAACGGTGAATATAAACATAACCATGAAAATCTTAATAAAGGAATAAACACTTTAAGGGTGTTTATTTGCTGAAATTCCTATTAAAATCTGTTTTATTTATATTGTGCAATGTATATTTGTAGAGTCTTAACGCATAGTATATATTTTGAAAAGGGAAAATCAATAAATCATTGTATGAATGCTGTGATGTTTAAATTGTTTTCCATTTAAAAAAACGTGATGGTCATGTGACCATCAGGAAGAACCAGAGACGAACGCAGCATCTCATTTCTCACAGGACGCGTTTTCTGTTCTCGTGGTCTCCTGAGTTCGTTCTTCCGAGGACACTTGGCAAGACCAGTCTTCACAAGAACGCAAGTCCGTTCTCTGCATTCTTGGAATTGAGAAACAGCCATTATCCCTCCTTACTGCTTCATAGCCATGCTTAGTCAAAATAAGATCATGATCATATAAACTTTAGTTTTGTCCACTTGCAAAACTCGCTCTGTGCCAACATCTCTGCATAAAAGTTACACCAGTTACTCCGGTTTCACAGCATATTTTATCGGCGTGACTGTAAACAATCGGGATTCACACCGGGAACAGAGCAGCATGTGAGGTGCACGGGAATCGTTTTCTGCATGCATGCATCAGTTTGATTTCACCAGTGTTGATTCGGTTGCACAAAGAGAATAACAAACTTGACGTACAAAAGACGCTAAATAACGTCTTTATTCTGGGATTAACACTGTAAATGAATATACTTATGTGGCAGTGTGTGCTGTTGCACTAGATTATTGGCTCCCTTTTTATTATCGGGAGCGTATTTTATTTTGAAAGGTGATTTAAAGGAAATGGACAATACAAACTGTAGGGTACATGTGACCATTATGCTTAATTCACAAGTCCTGACGCGTATTAGTGCTCTTACATTCGATCAAGACACGAGAGTCCATCTAATTCAATGTATCTTCGTTTTATTTTCACATCAGACATCCACACGTGCCAATGTTGTCAAAATCCACTCACATACAACTTGTTTGTTCCAGCCTGATGAACAATGACTCCAATATTTCACTTCTACGGTCAAAAGCTTGTGCTCTCCAACTTCTGCACATTGCACTAAAAACTCACGTGTGTGGAAACTGTGTCCAACTGTGGAAACTATATGAAGCATACTACACATGCGCAGTAGAAAATAACGTAAAGTATATGACATGCAAATGGCAAGAACATAAGAAGTATATAAAAACAGTATATATAAAAAAGTATATAACATGCAAATATATATATATAAATATAAAACTTACCTAAAACACTAAACTATTAAATATGGCTCCTACATTTCCGGCCCCTAATTGACAGGCAGGCAGACTGACAATTACCTTATGCTTCCCCTTTTTTTTTTTTTTTTTTACAGAAACAGAGCCATATAATTTCAATGTTTAGGCATCAATTTAATCTTCTTAACTGTCCAGTGTCCACAATTTGCATCCAAAGAAATTGTCAGATACTTGCTTAACGGTCCATTTCACATATAAGGCATAGCTTGTCTATTGGCCTTTCCAGGGTATTGGTTTTAGTCTTAACCAACACACGTCTCACAAGTCCTTTTTTGTCAGGGAACTGTTTTGTGATTCTTCCAAGAACCCATGAATTTCTTGGAGACGATTCATCAACAATAAGAACGACATCTCCAACTGAAAGGTTTTTTCTGGCTTGAAACCATTTTTGACGCTCCTGAAGTAAAGGCAAATACTCACGCACCCACCGCTTCCAAAACAAGTCAGCAATGTACTGAATTTGTCTCCACTTGCGACGTGCATATGTGTCCTCTTTTTTGAAAAGTCCAGGAGGCAAGTTTGGTTGTTTTTTCAATAGTAGCAGGTGGTTGGGTGTCAAAGGTTCCAAATCAGTGGGATCATCCGTAGCGGTGGTAAGTGGTCGGTCATTTATTATTGCTTCCACCTCACACAGCAATGTATGCAAACTTTCATCCGTTAACCTTTGCTCTTTCAGTACTGATTTCAAGATTTTTTTAACAGATCTTATCTGCCTTTCCCATACTCCACCGAAGTGAGATCCAGAAGGTGGGTTGAATATCCACTGTATGCCTTTTTGCATAAGAGTACATTCAATTTTTGATTGATTCCACTGTTGTATGGACTTACGAAGTTCCATCTCAGCACCCATAAAATTAGTGCCATTGTCACTTCTCAGGATTGACACCTGCCCTCTTCTGCTTACAAAGCGTCGAATGGCATTTAGACAGGAATCTGTGTCTAATGAATGTGCAACTTCAATATGGATAGCTCTTGTTGTCAAACAAGTGAACAATACACCATATCTCTTCACATTGCTTCTACCTTGTTTGACTTCGAATGGTCCAAAATAATCCACACCTACGTTTGTGAAAGGTGGCTGATCTGGTGTTACTCTGTCACGTGGTAGTTCTGACATCTTTTGCTCGCCAGCCTTTGCTCTGAATTTTCTGCATGTCACGCACCTGGACAGAAACTTTCTTACAATTGAGTTAGCAGATGTGATCCAAAATTTTTGCCGCAGTTTTGAAATCATATAATTTCTTCCACAATGTCCAACTCTCTCATGAATGTCTCTTAAGATTAAAGTGGTGACATGGGATTTTTTAGGTATAATGACTGGGTGCTTTACATGCTCAGGCATTGCAGATCTACCAAGACGTCCTCCAACTCTTAGCACTCCATCCTGTATTATTGGATCAACTCTGGTGAGGCAACTGTTCCTTTTTACGCATGAGTTACCTTTCTGCAAAGTGACCAGTTCTTCCTTGAATTCTCGACCCTGAATGAATTTGATGATCTCAATTTCTGCTCTTGATAAGTCCTGCGTTGATAGAGACTTGCAAGTATCTGCTATGTGATCAGATTCGTCTGCTTTAACCTTTTTTGTTTTTTGCATAAGCATGTCTTTGACCCGAAGAATCCAGGCTACAGCTCTTTTCAACTTGTACCAGTCAGAGTAATAACTAAGCAGTTTACATACAGCATCTGTGCTTTCTGTAGCACTCACCAGATGAACTGAGCCAGAGTGTTTAACCTCAATGTCATCATCTCTTACTGACAGGTCACAAATGTTCTCAGGCCAGTTACTTTCTGAATCTTTGAGAAAGGAGGGACCTTCAATCCAGTTTGTGCTTTTCATGAATTTTTCACAACAAAGTCCCCTGGATGCAGGATCAGCTGGATTCTGTGAGGTACTGATATACCTCCACTGTTGTAATTTGGTTGAATCTCTTATGATGGCAATTCTATTGGCAACAAAGGTTTTGAAACAAAGTTTTTCGTTTTCAATATACCTCAAAACAGTTGTGCTGTCAGTCCAAAATACAGAGTCCAGTAATTCCATTTCCAGTTCATATTTTAACATCTTGTCGATGTTCACAGCGACCACTGCCGCAGTCAATTCCATGCGTGGAATAGTGATTTGTTTCAGTGGTGCAACACGAGACTTCCCCATCATGAACGCGCAGTGTGTGAGTCCATCTACATTTGTCAACTTAAGGTAAGAGACTACTCCATATCCCATCTCACTTGCATCGGAGAAATGGTGAAGTTGTGCTGTAGTTGTAACTCCAAAGTCAGCTGGTTTTATGCATCTGACCACACTGAATTCAGACAACTGATGCATGTCTTGTAACCAAGTTTTCCATCTTTTTGCAAACTGTTCAGGAATGTTGTCATCCCATGTCAACTTCTCTTTGCACAATTGCTGCATCAAAATCTTTGCTGGCAATATAACGGGTGAGAGAAAACCCAGCGGGTCATAGATTGAGCTTGCAATTGACAGGATTCCTCTTCTGGTGACAGGTTGTTCTTTCACATTGACTCTGAACTTGAACGTGTCTGAATTAACACACCACAGCACCCCTAGAGCTCTCTCGACAGGAAGTGCATCCTGACTTAAATCTAAGTCTCTTACTTCTTTAGCTCTTTCACTTTCAGGAATAGAAGACAATAAAGCACGACTGTTACTTGCCCATTTGGTGAGGTGAAACCCTCCACTAGCACAAAGATCTGTGAGATTTTTGTGTAAGGCGATGGCTTGCTCATCACTTGAAACTGACTTCAAGCAGTCATCTACATAGAAGTTTTTAAGCACCGTGTTGACTGCTTCAGATGATGCATTGCTGCGATTTTCTTCTGCTGTTTTTCTAAGGGCATAGTTAGCAACACTTGGAGATGATTTTGCACCAAATAGGTGGACCAGCATTTTGTACTCCACTAAGTCCTGATTCACATCTCCATTCGGCCACCACAGAAAGTGCAAAAAGTCAGTGTCTTTTTCAGGAAGTTTCACTTGATAATACATGGCTTCAACATCTGCCATCATAGCCACTGATTCTTGCCTGAAACGTACAAGCACTCCAATGAGAGAATTTGTCATGTCTGGTCCTTGCAGGAGCTCATTGTTTAATGATACTCCCTGAAAGCTGGCTGCACAGTCAAAAACTACTCTTAACTTTTTCTTTTGCGGATGGTATACCCCATGGTGAGGTATATACCACACATGACCCTCTTGGTGGCTCAGGGGAGGTGTAGTGACCTTGACTGCATGACCTTTGGTGAACATGTCATTCATGAAATTTGAATACTCCTCATGAAAAGAGCGGTTTTTCTTGAATTTCCTTTTAAGATTTAACGCACGCTGGATGGCTGCGCTTAGGTTGTTGGGCATTTGAACAACTGTTTTCTTAAATGGAAGGCCAATGTAATAATGACCATTAGAAAACTCCATAGAATTAGAAACAGAGTCCAAAAACTGATAATCATCTTGCGACAACTCAGCTTTATCATCACAATTCCGTTCAGGGAAATCTTGGTTATACTGTTGTATTAGCATCTGTTCCATACTTTCAATGGAAATTCTGTTGACTGAAGCACTTGTTTGCCTTTTGTCATACATGATTTCCTCAACAGGTTCTCTGAGAGGTCCATTCAGAATCCATCCAAGAGCAGTTTTTACTGCATATGGCCCATTGTGTTTACTGTTGATTACTTGCCAGGGCTCTAGAAGCTTGTACTCCTTATTGCCTATGAGGATTTCAATTTCAGCATTAATCTGAGGCAACTTTACTTCGCTGAGGTATGGCCACTTTTCGATATCATGTTGTTGTGGGATGTTTTCCATTGACACTGGAATGCTCTTTTGTGTAAACACTTTTGAAAGTTCAACAAAGTTGTTTTCTTCCAGACCACTAATCTCCAAGTCAGTGAGCAGATAGCTTTCTACTCGTTTCTTTGAGTTCATGGTGTTTAACAACATGTCAACTTTTCTGCCTTGAACATTTAACCGTCTTGTTAACGACTTAGTGCAGAAAGTGGCAGAACTTCCTGGGTCCATAAATGCATATACTTTCACTGTCCTGTCACTTTTTTTGGACTTTATTTTAACAGGTACTATGGCAAGAACGCAATTGTCTCCGGCCCCAGTACAGGCACTTGTTTCATGACTCACTGCAACAGGAACATTTTTAACTGTTTCAGTTTCATCCACTTTTGTTACCACCTTCTCATGAGTTTTGTCATGTGCATGAATGTGTAACATGCACGGATGTTTCTTTGAGCACAACTTACAAGTGATTCGCTTCGTACAATCCTTGCTTACGTGTCCTTTTTTTAAGCATCCGAAGCAGAATCCATTCTTTCTCAGAAAGTCCAACTTGTCTTTGTATAACTTTGCACTGAATTTGTAACATTCATCCAATGTGTGATTTTTCTCACATAATGCACAGGGTTTAGTGAAAGCACTAATAACTGATGCACCATCATTTTTTGCTGTATTTAAGTCCTTGTGCCTTTCACTAAACTGTTGTATGCCAGTTGCAAAGCTGCTACCTCTTTTGCCCTCCTTATTCAGTTTGATTGCCTGAGAAGACTTATTAGTGTGTTTCTTATCACCTGACAAAACGTCCAGATCTCCAAAGAGTGGATTTGATATTACCTTTGCTTGTCGGTCAACAAATTCCACCAACTGTATGAATCTGGCTCTCCTTCCTGTGCGATCCTCATGCTCATAAGCGTGGGCCCTCCATCTTTCACGCAATTTGTATGGCAGCTTTGAAATGATAATCCTCATGTTGGTAGGATTGTCTAGCTCATCCATGTAATCAATGTCTTCCATAACATTGCGGCAAGTCACTAAAAACAGTGAGTAAGCACTTAAAGACTTTCCGTCCTCTGACTTTATTTCAGGCCATTTGAATGCCTTTTTCATCAAAGATGTCGCAATTTTCAGCTCATTACCAAACCTCTCATGTAACAGTTTCATCGCTTCTGCATACCCACGATGTTCAGGCATATGCTGGCAGCTCTTCACAAGATCTCTAGGCTCTCCTCTAGTGTACTGCTCCAGAAAGTATAACTTATCAGCATCACTATCAGCTCTAGATTCAACAGCATGTTCAAATGCTTTAATAAAAGACCTGAATTCAAGTGGATCTCCATGAAACAAAGGAACGTCACGCTGAGGTAAGGATAACTGACATTGATTCTTTACAAGCATTTCTGTTATGTCTGTCTGGCGTTGCATCACTTGTTGAAGCTGTATTGTGCCAATATTGTGGTGTGAAGTCTCATCACCATGTTTAGAACATTCATGTATCATGCTTGATCTTTTAGGTCTGACACTTGGAGGTTCACTTTGAATTGTCTCAGGATGTTCTAACAATTTGCTAGACATTGATGGCGCACTGTACTCCTTCTGCACACTATGCTGTGATTTGGGAAGATCTGTGTCATTTAATTTAGTAGCAACACTTTGACTTGCAACATATTGTTCTTCACTATCTTGATATACTTTGTTTAGCATCAGAAATGGCAAGAGCAGTTTTTATTTCCAGCTTTTCCATTTCAGCCTTTAACTGTGCTTCCTTCAGCTCCAATGCCTGTCGTTCTTTTAATGCTGCTGCTTTAGCTAACAATGCTGCTCTGTTTGCTTCTTCCTTAAGACGAGCTGATGATGCTGTAGACCTTGAGGACCTTTTAGATGCAGATGTCACTGCACTTCCAGACTTATTAGAAGCACGTGTCTTATATGATACACTGTCTAATGGTGACACTTCTTTGTCACAACTTTGAGACATTTTAATGGTGTCCGTAGTTTCCTCAATCCACGGCCTCACCTTTTCTATGAACCTTTTGCTGCACGACTCTTTAGGATGAAACCAAATTTCTTGGTCTGTCTCACACTCTTCCTTATTTAAGTACAACAGCACTGAAGTATTGCTTTCAACAAATTCTTCAAATAGTCTTTTATAAACCTTAAACTGCTTTGTTTCAATATCATTCAAATTGCAAGCATCTTCCATAAGCGATTCAATTTCGTTGGATTTTGCAGTTAATTGTCTCAACTTGCCTCTTCTTGCGTCTTATTGTGAAGCTTCTCTTCCAAACCCTTGTCTGTGAGCGCCCTCCTGCGTTCAACATCGGTATTAGCCGCATCGTCACCGTCGTCCGCCATTTATGACCTTAATGCATGCAAATCCATTCACTATTGCATGTACTTTTCAATACACATTATGTGCATTGTAATGCGATCTTTCTTTCCTCATTTATAACTTGAATCAGGCGCGAATCTGCGCTCGGCGGGACGTGATGCTGCGTCCGCAATCTGCACCTGTCCTGATGCATTCTTCCATCCGCGCGCGCTCGTTCATCCAAAAAGTTGACAACGTGCAGTGAAAGTGAAAATGCGCTCTTAAACCACTTATCTTCTGTCGACGGAGAAAGCTTTTGACTTTACATGTAGGGTACATGTGACCATTATGCTTAATTCACAAGTCCTGACGTGTATTAGTGCTCTTACATTCGATCAAGACACGAGAGTCCATCTAATTCAATGTATCTTCGTTTTATTTTCACATCAGACATCCACACGTGCCAATGTTGTCAAAATCCACTCACATACAACTTGTTTGTTCCAGCCTGATGAACAATGACTCCAATATTTCACTTCTACGGTCAAAAGCTTGTGCTCTCCAACTTCTGCACATTGCACTAAAAACTCACGTGTGTCACACCAACTGTGGAAACTATATGAAGCATACTACACATGCGCAGTAGAAAATAACGTAAAGTATATGACATGCAAATGGCAAGAACATAAGAAGTATATAAAAACAGTATATATAAAAAAGTATATAACATGCAAATATATATATATAAATATAAAACTTACCTAAAACACTAAACTATTAAATATGGCTCCTACACAAACAATTAATTACTTTCCTTTTACTTTAATATTTTGCGTTATTCATGTTTCAATGTTCAAAGTTTTGATAGTGTTCTCTTTACATCCATATGAAAAATAATATAAGTATTTATAAGTGAATATGATCGCGTAGGCGCGAGATGACAGCTGACGAAGTTTCCGGTGCGCGCTCACTTTATAAGATGGCGTCCGACAGACAGGTGCGTTTTACAGCTCCTCTTATAAATACTGATATTATTACATTTAATATGGATGTTAAGATTATTCAGTATCTTCAATAAGGTTAAATATTGTATTATTGTTGTAAGGGAAACATAATTTGATCATACTTGAGTGTGGAACGCAACATATAAGTTTAATGAGCACAATGGCTAATCCAAATTAAATTCTGTATCTGTCTATTTTATTATTTTGTTTATTTTTTTCGGTACATATGAATTGTATCTGTAAAAATGGGATTTAGGTATTCATTTAAATTAGGTTGAGATTTTATATTTATTTTTGAGAAGGTTCATGTAGCATTTCTGCATTTTCCTTTAAAAATGAGAGCAAATGAGTTTAATAATTGTGTACTGATCAACAGACATTTCAGTGATGTGAAGGTTTATTGGACTGATGTCTGTTACATATGCTTTTTGATACAGGTATGTTACAAATCACAATTTAATGTACTTTATGTATTGTTTTTATTTATTTTCAACATGGTTGTGCCCATGCTGACACTTTGTGAGATGGCATCCGACAGACAAAGGTTTATTGGACTGATGTCTGTTACATATGCCTTTTGATACCGAGTGATACAAGAATAAATTCCAGTTCGACTACATTTCTGTACGGATCCTTTTATTAATACCAACCAACCCAATGTAAAAGAACATCCATTACACTTGCATAATGTAAATGGTATCTCAAAGCTTTTACTGGGGCTCGTTTTTTTTCTCCCCGGCACTGTCTCCCCGTGCCGACCCTTAGCAAGATGCCGCCCTGGGCGAGCCCCCATATTGCCCATGCCTAAATCCACCACTAAAAATAGGCATGGATGATTTTGTGGATGATTTAAACACACACACATAACTTCTTATTTGCATACAACATAAAAGAAAAAAACATAAAAAATACAGTAAAAAAGGCAACTGTGGTTGCCAGAATTTATTACCGTTAGAATACCACAGAAACTGTAAGTAAATTTTCTACAGCTCTTGGTAAACTACTGCATTTCACAAAAGAAGTGATCTAGAGATCTGCGAGGGACTGGATTTATAATCCCGCTCCTGCCAGGTTTTATTCTGCACCCGACTGCTCCTGCCGTATATTCAGTTTTTGATCACTCGCTGCCTGACCCGCCCTGTTTTCTACCCGACCATTCCCGTTAAATTTAGATCTGGTTTCCAAAATCTCACATTAAAATTGTACACTACCAAAAGAGAGAGATAACAGATAAAAGTGTATGTAGTGCAAGGATTTTAGGCTAAATGTAATTTTTGTTTTGTTTTTTCTATTCAATTCACCTTTGTAATTCACAATGTAAGTTGGGTCAAAGCAGCTTCACATAGAAGATCATAGTAAATTGAAACAGTGTCAGTTCAGTTTTCAGTGTTTAAGTTCAGTTCAGTGTGGTTTAATATGCACTACTGAGAGTCCAAACACTGAAGAGCAAATCCATCGATGCGCAGCTCTACAGATCCCGAACTATGCAAGCCAGTGGCGACAGCGCCGAGGAAAAAAACTTCACCAATTGGCGATTAGTGAAGAAATAAAAAACCTCAGCTATTGAAAAACATTATACACATCAAGCATAGAAGTCCAATGTCAATACACCAGTGACTCATATGTTCATAAACAAAGTATCATTTGTGAGTCTATAATGGCAAGTCAGTTGGACGTGAAAACGGCACAGAAACAAACTTCTCGCTTGACTGCTATGAACAGGAGGACATTTCTAACAAATTAATCTTCAATAGGTACTTCCAGGACCACCAGACAAGACACACCCCATATCCTCAGCTCTCCATCCATCTGCCATCCTGTGGGGGGATGAATGCCCTCCTCTACCATCTTTGCACATTGCGATAACGAAGCTATCGGACCATGCATTAACAAAGGCGCTTCCATTCACAGTTGCCCATGCCCTTATTAAGACACCTCGCATGGATATCAGCTAAAACAATTTATGATGTCTACCGTACATGTACCAAAATTCTGATTCTATTCTGTTTCTCATTTCAGAGACCATGACAGTCGGCTGCAGAAGCTGACCCTCATCCAACCTATTACACTCCACATTCATTCCAAATACAATCACTCTACACAAAGGATACATTTGCACTCACATAGTCCACACCCTCGATGCCATATTCACACTAGGCTTTTTATTTTTTGAGGTATTCTGAACTAACATCAAATTTCAATCCCACAATCACCTCACCATATCTGATCTAACTTTGGTGGATGAAGAAACTCTATCTTTCTTTATTAAGCAAAGCAAAATAGATCAATTTTGCAAAGGACATTCTATATACAGTTTTGATATCCCCTCCCCCACACACCCATTCCAAACCCTCTTAGCATTCTTACACCACAGGAGAGCAATACCACCTCAGGGAAGCCCAGCTGGTCCCCTCCAGCCAACTTCCACTCACATGCAAGTATGACTCTGCCTTTTCCCCCTACTAACCCTCCTATTACCATAGGAGCTTCTTCACCACCCTTGCCCTCTTTTTTCTTCCTTTAACTTCTCCCTCCAAACTTGAACTATCCCATACTTCTATTCACTTTCATTCATCACAGCTCTGACACATTTAGGGGTCGCCCTGAGATCAGTTGCTGCAGCAGCGACGCTCTAAACGAGCTCATACTCTTACATTCCTAAATACCACTATCGTCACACTCCCCCACACTCATACAGCAGTAAATGCTTCTGCGGGAGCACACATTGCCTCCATACTGACCCACTGCACCTCTGCAGTAACAGAGACGCTCCTCTGAGCTACACTCACCCATAGCACCACTGCAACTGCAGTAACACTCTAGCTGTACCCTTATTCACTTTCATCTCTACATATCACTACAGACAGTATTTAAAAGTCCTGCGGGAGCACTCATAACGCTCCAATATTGTCTACCACTGCACCTCTGCAACAGCAGAGATGCTACACCGAGCCATATTCTCCCTCTGCACCACTGCTGCAGCAGTGACGCTCTGCCTGAGTCATCCTTGTTGGTCATCCAGTCTTTAACATCTTTAACACACTCAGTTAGCTTAGACAGTTCAGACATCTCATCAGGTTTAGTTGAAATATATAATTGAGTATCATCTCCATAACAGTTAAAGCTGATCCCATGTCTTCTAATAATGTCTCCCAGGGGGTAGCATGTATATTGTAAACAGCAAAGGGCTTAAAACTAATCCTTGAGGCACCCCATACTTTACTGGTCTGACTTGTGAAAGCTGTCCATTAATATTCACAAACTGGTAACGGTCAGCTAAGTATGACATAAACCATTGTAGAGCCTGTCCCTGGACACCTGTAGAATTTAAGCGATTTATGAGGATACTGTGGTCAATGGTGTCAAATGCAGCACTACGATAGAGTAAAACTAATAGCGAGATGCACCCTTGGTCAGCAGCTAAGAGTAAATGGTTGGTTATTTTCACTAATGCAGTTTCTGTACTGTGATGAGCTCTGAAACCTGACTGAAACACTTCAAAAACATTGTTCGTCTGCAGAAAGGAGCATAACTGAGCAGAAACAACTTTTTCTAGCATTTTAGATATAAATGGAAGATTTGAAATAGGCCTATAATTAGCTAAGTTGCTAAGATCCAGTTGTGGTTTCTTAATAATAGGGTTAATAACAGCTAGCTTGTAAGGATTTGGAACATGGCCTAAAGATAAAGAAGAGTTGATAATGTTAAGAAGAGGTTCTCCTATAACAGGTAGCAATTCTTTCAGTAACTTTGTTGGAATTGGGTCCAACATACACGTAGCTGGTTTAGAACTATTTATTATTTTATCTAGCTATTCCTGTTCTATGATTTTGAATCACTGTAGGTTATTTAGATTCAGTGGAATGTTTACTGGATCTGAAGTATAAGGCAGTGCAGAAAGTTTAACATCTATTTTTTGTCTAAAGCCTTCTATTTTATTACTGAAAAAATTCATGAGGTCATCACTACTAATTTGCCGTGGGACATTTTGTTCCAAAGATGACCGATTATTTGCTAATTTAGGAATGGTGCTAAATAAAAATCTAGGATTGTTATGATTATTTTTTATCAGTTTGCGGAGGTTCTCGGCCCTGGCAGATTTTAGAGCCCTCCAATAGCTGGACATACTCTCTTTGTACGCAATTCTAAAAACTTCTAAATTAGTTTTTTCCAGTTACGTTCCAGGGAACGGGTATATATATATATATATATATATATATATATATATATATATATATATATATATATATATATATATATATATATATATATATATATATTTTTTTTTTTTTTTTTTTGAGAGCGTGAGTATGACTATTATACTTTACTATTAGCCTTTTTTAATTTGATGGGTGCCACAGTATTTAGTGTGCTAGTAAAGATGGCATCCATACTACTGGTTACTACATCGAGGTCATTTGTATTTGTGGGTGCATTTCGAAGTAGAGAAATGATCAGTTAAGTTATTGATAAATTCATCTTTGGTGGACGGAATGATTGTTCTACTAGGGCGATATATCGGAGCGGATCTGCTAATTTCAGGTGAACACAGCTTATATAGTAAGAGGTAGTGGTCTGTAATATCATCACTTTGTGGTATAATGTCTACATCAATGACCTCAATTCCATAAGACAGAATTAGATCTAGTGTATTCTTTAAGCGATGGGTTGGACCAATAACGTTTTGCTTTATCCCTAGTGAATGTAGTAAATCCATAAATGCGAGCCCTAATGTGTCGTTAGCGTCATCTATGTGGATCTTAAAGTCTCCTACAATTAGTATTTTATCAGTTTTAACTAGTAAGTTGACGAGCGGCGAGGTTTGTGGCTGGTGAGGCACTGACTCAAAGTCAGATTTACAAACATATCCACTCAATATATTTGCCAACTACCCATTGTGTTTCATATATCATATCAGCATTCTTTCTATACACATAGCTGGTACATATTGGGCCAAGTAAGAATGAAAAATGTATAGCGATTAAATATGCCTCCCAAAAAACACCCAACTGGATGCTACAGAGTCCAGACAGCCTATAACAAGCAACACACAGCACCATGGCAAATATGCGCGTGCTCTCTTGAATTCACACACACACATACAGCACCACGGTGGATGCACAGGCTCTTTCTCATTCACACACACATACAGCACCACGGCGTATGCGCGCACACACACACACACACACATATATATATATATATATATATATATATATATATATATATATATATATATATATATATATATATATATATATATATGAAGCGTTCAGATGCAAAAACCTCTTATTGCCGTCTGAAAAATTCCCTAAAACTGAGCATTTTTATCAGGTTCCTGTGTCTATGTTCAGTAATGTCACTTTTATGGCAAAGAATAAGTCCTTTTCTAGGTCTTTAAAGTGAAATATCTGAACATAAACAAAGCAGGCTGAGAAAAATTGTCATTTTTGATGGAAATTTCAGACGGCACTTAGAGGTTTTTGCATCTGAACTCTTCATCCATCCATCCATCCATCAATCCATCTATCGAGTGCTATATTGTTAAACTGCCCGCTCCCATTCAAATTACACCAG
Source organism: Danio aesculapii (assembly GCF_903798145.1). Classification (NCBI taxonomy): domain Eukaryota; kingdom Metazoa; phylum Chordata; class Actinopteri; order Cypriniformes; family Danionidae; genus Danio; species Danio aesculapii. The sequence goes on from NC_079442.1 coordinate 50,800,948, forward strand.
AGTTACCGACCGACCGCATTTTATTTGGAAATTTATTTAGGGAATGCAGACCTCTAAACTGAGCTGCAGAACTTTCTCTATACTCTTAAGGCCAGATATACCAAGAAGGGCATGAACAATTTTGTGGATGAATCACAGACAACAGGCAAATAAAAAACAGACGTACAGTAACATCTTATTTACATGCACTTTAAAAAAAAAATCCTTAAAATTTACAATAAAAAGTCAGTTTTGGTTACCAGAATTTTGCATTGAAAAAACACATTTAACTTCTTATTTGCATACACCATAAAAGAAAATATGGTGTAATATAGAAAATATGTAAAATATGGTATAACAAGGCAACTACGGTTGCCAGAATTTTACCATTAAAATACAGCAGAAACTGTAAATAAAATTTCTACATTTCACAGTAAACTACCGCATTTCAAAAGAGAAGGGATTTGCAGAGATTTCTCTATACGCTTAAGGCCAGATGAACGGGCATGGAAAATTATGTGGCTGATTTACAGACAATGTGCAAAAAAAAAAAAAGATGTAACGTCTTATTTACATACGCCATAAAAAACTAAAACTTAATTTACAGTAAAGTATGTCAGCTGTTGCTGCCAGAATTTTATTATAAAAAAGTAGTTTTAAACTGTCATGTTTTCGTGAGAATCACCCATATATATATATATATATATATATATATATATATATATATTTATATATATATACTGTATATACTGTATATATATATATATATATATATATATATATATATATATATATATATATATATATATATATATATATATATATATATATATACTGTATATACTGTATATATATATATATATATATATATATATACTGTGTATATATATATATATATATATATATATATATATATATATATATATATATATATATATATATATATATATATATATATATTAAGATGGCTTATAATATGTTTTTATTTTTATTCTAGCTTTTATTCTAAGACTTTAAGAAATAAGAAAAAATATTATAGGAAATACTGTGAAAAATTCCTTGCTCTGTTAAACACCATGTGGAAGATATTTGAAAAAAAGAAATTCAAAAGAGGGCAAATAATTCTGATTTCTAACTGTATATACAATTAAGCCTGAAATTACTGGAAAATCCTGACTTGAAATTACTTTTATTGAACCAGCTAATTTTTTGTGACCAGAAATGAGACGGGCTTCTCCCAAAAGATAATAAGACAATGTACAAGAGCATCATTGTGGAAAAACATATTTCTTTATATAACTTTATATAACATATAACTTTAGCTTTAAGTCAGATTTTGCCTGGTGTATGAGTACTGTCTGGCACGACTGTATAAATATATACCTAAAAGTGAATTAAAATTAAACTCACGCAGTGTTCGCTTCAGTGTTTCCGTTGAGCTCTTGTAAAGATGAAAAGCAAAGGTCTCGATCATATTAGCACAAGCAGACTTATTCATAATGAGCTTAATATCTGATGTTCAGATGTTCACAGGCTTATTAATACATGAAAGAAACGCAGTGAAGTCTATAAATCAGACATGAGATTTAAAGGGACGTACATGGCTTTGCTTTCATCCGCTTTGGATGTGATGACCTCTGTCTTCCTGTTTAACTGCACAGAGATATATATTCAGAATTTCTGGGTCTGTTAACATGAACGTCCAGCAGGTTAGTAAGGCGACTGTGTTTAGTGCAACTGTGGAAAGAGAGATTTCAGACAAATCTCAGATCTCCAGGCAGAGCCGGCTCTAAGGTTTTTATTTTTTTTTTTTAATTTTTTACAGTGTATGTAAATGAGATGTTACTATTTTTTTTTTTTTGTCTGTTTGCTTTTTTGCACATTGTCTGTAAATCAGCCACATAATTTCCGTGCCCATTTAGCTGAATCTGGCCTTAAGAGTATAGAGAAAGCTCTGCAAATACATTCTCTTTCAAATGTTCCCACTTAGATATGCTTGGCGTATAAAGCAGGTTTGGCATGCTGTCCCGGGAGAGAAACCTGAGCTCGGAGATATTTGAGCCCAGGGCTCCCGCCCGGTCGATAAGCATATTAGGAGATCCGAGATCAGGTAGGTCTAGAGAGCTCCCCCTTTTTAGAAAAGGGAGGAAAAGGAGGAGAAGGGGTGGAAGGGGGGATTCTTCCAAACGAAGATAAAACATTAGGGAGAAAATGATCCATTTATAGTAAACTAGGATCACTCTGATTGGATTATTGCTGATTACTGATGAGTGGCCAGACATGCTCAATCATATCACGTGCTCCTCTCGAAATTAGTTTATGAAACTTCACTTTGAAATGCGGTAGTTTACTGTGAAATGTAGAAATATTATTTACAGTTTCTGTAAATAATCCGTATAAGCGAACTAAGCGACTGCTTAGGGCCCCCACAAACCGCTAGTGGTGTGAGCCTTTTCATTGCAGAAATCGAATTTATTTGCATTTTACAAATAATTTACATTGACAGTGCCTTAGTACTGAAAAATGTAGACATTTTCACTGAACAGAAAAAACAATTCATAATTTCATTAAAGTTGAAATTGTTTTCGTGTGAGGGTCAGTTGCAGCATCTCATTTGTCCAATGCAATCTCACGGCAATTGGTAACTTTTAGGATTTAGGGGCTAATTCGTATGAATTTGTACAATCTAATTCGTACAATTTAGTACGATTTGCTCATCACCCAATGACGGTTAGGGGTGGGGTTAGGTGCCACGCCTCCTTTTTAAAATCGTACATTTTCGTATGACTGAACTTGTACGAATTATCCACGAAACTGACAAAACGTAAAATACTTACTTACGTTTCCTCGTGAGATCAGGCTGCATGTGTCATATGCGTTCTATGTTCTTTTGCCTTTCGAGCAAAGAACATTGAATCACTATGAACCGACCGGTAGCACAAGAATGCGAATCCGTGCACAGACACAGCCTTTGCTTCATTGTCAGCCTCATTATGCTGTATATACGTGATTAATTTCGGATATTGCACCGTGAAAATAAAACAAATCTAACGCTATTCTTCAGGCGCAGAAAAACTGAGGGGAAAAATGACGACGAGAAGAGACGAGCACATTTTTAGCATCGCTTTTAAACGCTAATGATGATGTTAAAGACATAATCTAGTAGCACATTTATGGAAAATAGGCAATTATAGATTAATAAACGTCATCTAAAATGCATTTAACTAAAATGCAATACTGACTTTCACTGACATATTTTGCACACTGGTAATATTTTTTCCTGAGACATGTTTCTAAAAGTTATGCCCTAATTTAATTAATCATAGTTTGATATAAGCTTTGCACTTTGCATCTCAAATGTAACGAACAGGGAAAGAGACTGAAGGGAATAATAAAGTTTGTGTTTGGGTATTAACATTAACCCAGTATTTGTTGCTTCCCTTTTTCATAATGTTTTTTTTTATATTAATGTTTTTTTCATATATAGTTTATATTACTTGATTTTATTATTTATGGATCAATCTTTGCATTAATAATAATTGTTTTGTTGTTATTGTTTTTTTTTGAGTTTTTAATGAGTTCAGAATGTATATTTTATTACTAAGTAATGCATTTTCACTTTTGGCTAATTATTGTTCAGTGTCGTTTCATTGCAGGGCTTTTGCTTTTGGAATTATATATATATATATATATATATTATATATTATATATATATATATATATATATATATATATATATATATATATATATATATATATATATATATATATATATATAACTCAACCTAGAATCTTGTATAGAATCTTCAATCTGTTTGCTAAATTAACAGAATATGTTTTAAATGCTCCAGAAGGACGCAAATTATCACTGGTCCCTTCATTAAAGATAGTTTAATTCTTAATTGTTGAAGCTGGTAGATGACAAAAACAGTGCTGTTTTAAAATATCCAAATCATTCAGACAGATTTAAGCCTAGGTAGAAGAAATAAGGCTTTACTTTTCTGTTTCATTGATTGTATTTAATAACCAATAAAGTCAATGTGGGCCGGTTTGCAATAGCAATACTCCACTATTTAGACCAAGGTAGGGCCCCAAAATGATTCTGCTTAGGGCCCCCAAATGTACAGGGCCGGCCCTGTCTCCAGGTGTGTCTCAGTAGCAGATACCTCATCAAAAACTGCTCATTTGCACAGTAAACTCATTAAACATTATTCAGTCACACTTTACAATAAGGTTTCATTTATTCATTTTCCTTTGGCTTAGTCCCTTTATTTATCAAGGGTTGCCAGAACGGAATGAACCACCAACATATCCAGCATATGTGCCCTTCCAGATGCAACCCAGTACTGGGAAGCACTCTTTCACACACATACACTACGGCCAATTTAGTCTGTTCAATTTACCTATACGCATGTGTTTGGACTGTGGGTGTAACCGGAGCACCTAGAGGGAACCCATGCCAACATGAGGAGAACATGCAAACTCCACACAGAAATGCCAACTGACACAGCCGGAACTCGAACTAGTGACCTTCTTGATGTGAGGCCAAAGTACTAACCACTGAGCCACCGCAATGCCCCTTACTAATGTTAATATTATTGTTATTTTCTCCTACTAATCTTTTGTATTCGTATATGCACTTTATTCAATGAAAACCATGTACCTTTAATATTAAATGTTCATTGAATGACATTATTACTGCTCAGTAGTACTGTGTTAGATTTCGCTCAGCGTGAATGCTTATCAATATTAAAGGTAAAATCTGATTCAGTTTAATTTCTCCTGCAGGTCCCAGAATCCTCATATCTCTCTCTCCAGTTTGAAGACATTAAAAGCTGATCTGCGAATAACAGCACGGTAACATGCAGACATGAAACACCAAACACAGGAGCATGATGGGAATTGGTTCTCAGACTCGGCATGTTTGATTCAGATGAACAGAACGAGCGGCTCCTCTGGAGACTGATGTACATCACACAAACCCCAGCGCTGGATGTGTTTTCAGACAAATATCTCTCAGCAGAAGCGCAGGAGCATTTATCTGACGTCAGCCTTCATCAGGCTCTAATGTCTCAGGAGTTTCTCCTTCTTTGAGTCTATTACTTTAGTCCTGAGAGAAAGTACTATGAACACATTTCATAATGGAATTCTACATTCATTTTAAAGCTCGTTATTACTGACCACTGACTCATTTGTGTCTATTTTCCCCACAGAAACATTTAGGAGAAACATCTGAGACAGGTGATGCTCAAATGACCCTTGATAGTAGTGTTTTTTTAGTTTGTCTGTATATACTGTTTGGCAATTCAATTCAATTCTAATGTTTTTGTATAGCACTTTTCACAATACTTATTGTGTCAAAGCAGCTTTATGAAAGGTGCACATTATTGGATTGCAATCAAATTCAGGAAATTTAAGGTTATTATTAACCATAACTTTATTAGTTACTAATAATTTAACTAATTGACTAGTAACTAATAACTTGTAACAGTTAAAGTTAGTTATATGGTAGTATATACACTCACCAGCCTCTTTATTAGGTACCTTTAAAGAGTTTGCCCTGAGGACTGACTTAATCCTTCATAGCATAGATTCAACAAGGTACTGAAAATATTGCTCAGAGATTTTGCTCCATATTGACATGATAGCTTCATGCAGTTGCTGCAGATTTTTCAGCTGCACATCCATTATGTGAATCTCCCGTTCCACCACATCTCAAAGCTGCTCTATTGGATTGAGATCTGGTGGCTGTGGAGGCTATTTGAGCACAGTGAACTCATTGTCATGTTCAAGAAACCAGTCTGAGATTATTCACGCTTTATGACAGGCTGCGTTATCCTGCTGGAAGTAGCCATCAAAAGATGAGTACACTGTGGTCATAAAGGGATGGACATGGTCAGCAACAATACTCAGGTAGGCTGTGGCGTTGACACCATGTTCAATTGGTACTAATAGGCCCAAAGTGTGGCAAGAAAAGATTCCCCACACCATTACACCACCACCACCATCCTGAACCATTGATACATTGATGGATCCATGTTTCATGTTGTTGATGCCAAATTCTGACCTGACCATCCGAATGTGGCAGCAGAAATTGAGACTCATCAGACCAGGCAACGTTTCTCCAATCTTATATTGTCCAGTTTTGCTGAGCCTGTGTGAATTGTAGCCTCAGTTTCCTGTTCTTAGCTGACAGGAGTGGCACCCGGTGTGGTCTTCTGCTGCTGTAGCCCATCTGCCTCAAGGTTGGATGTGTTGTGTGTTCAGAGATGCTCTTCTGCAGACCTTGGTTGTAACGAGTTGTTATTTGAGTTACTTTTGCCTTTCTATCAGCTGGAACCAGTCTGGTCATTCTCCTCTGACCTCTGGCATCAACAAGGCATTTGCGCACACAGAACTGCTGCTCACTGGATATTTTCTTTTTTCAGACCATTCTTTGTAAATCCTAGAGATGGTTGTGTATAAAAATCCCAGTAGATCAGGTCGTGCCCAACACAGCCTAGTTCCTCTCTAGGTTTTTTTCCCCCCTTCAGTTTACAATTTGTGAAGATTTTTTTTCCCTTGCCAGTGTCACCACCGGCTTGCTTAGATAGGGACTTGTGGAGTTGCGCTTCAGTGGATTTGCTCTTCAGTGTTTGAACTTTCAGCAGTGAAACTTAAACCACACTGAACTAAACTTAACTGATCTTCAACTCTGAAATCTGGACTTTACTAGAACTGTTAAGCTGCTTTGACACAATTTACATTGTGAAAAGCTCTATATAAATAAACATGAATTGAATTGAATCAGCAGTTTCTGAAATACTCAGACCAGCCCATCTGGCGTCAACAACCATGCCACGTTCAAAGTCACTTAAATCACCTTTCTTCCCCATTCTGATGCTTGGCAGCAGATCGTATTGACAATGCCTCCATGCCTAAATGCACTGAGTTGCTGCCATGTGATTGGCTGATTAGAAATTTATGTTAAACAGCAGTTGGACAGGTGAGTGTAGGTGATGTCTATGTGCATGTTCAGTGAAGTGTATTAAGTGATGCACTTCAATGTTTCTGATAGTCAGAGATAACATGAGTAAAAATGTCATGCAGTTTTGAGATGATGGTTTTTATTATCAAGAGAAACAAAATACAAAACTGCATAGCCCTGTGTGAAAAAGTGTTTGCCCCCAAACCTAATAACTCGTTTGGCCACCCTTAACAGCAACAACTGCAATCAAGCATTTTTGATAACATGTAAAAAAAAGTCTGAACACTTTTTAAAGGTCATGCCACAGCATCTCAATTGGATTCAGGTCAGGACATTGACTAGACCACTCCAAAGTCTTCATTTTTTTTTCAGCCCTTCAGAAGTGGACTTGCTGGTGTGCTTTGTATCATTGTAGTGCTGCAAAACCCAACTTTGCTTCGTCTTGAGGTCACTAACACATGACCAGATGTTCTCCTTCAGGATAATTTGGTCACAGCAGAATTCACTGAGTCATTTATCACAGCAAGTCTTTCAGGTCCTGAAGCAGCAAAACAGACCATCAAACTAACACCACCACATTTTACTGTTTGTATGGTGTTCGTCTTCTGAATTGCAGAGCTACTTTTACAACACACATAATGAAACACACATCTTCTAAAAAATGTAACCTTTGTCTTGTCAGTCCACAGATTATTTTCACATAAAGCCATGTTGAACCTCAAGACATTGATTTGGCAAAACTGAGATAAGCCTTCATGTTGTTTTTGCTCAGCAGTGGTTTTTGTCTTTAAACTCGGCCATGCAGATCATTTTTGCCCAATCTTATGGTGGAGTCATGAACACTTACGTTAGCTGAGAGAAGTGAGGCCTGCAGTTCTTTGGATGTTGTTGTGGTGTCTTTTGAAACCTTTTGGATGAATTGTCTCTACGTTCTTGGGATAATTTTGGTTGGCCGACCACTCAAGGGAAGGTTCTCCACTTTTCCATGTATTCTACCAATTGTAGATAAAGGCTTTCGCTGTGGTTCAAAAAGTCTCAAAAGCTTTAGAAATGGCTATCCAGACTGGTAGATCTCAATTATTTTCTTACTCATTTGTTTTTGAATTTCTTTGGTTCTTGGCATTCCCAGTGATGGGTTGCAGCTGGAATGGCATCCGCTGCATAAAACATGTACTGGATAAGTTGGCGGTTCATTCTGCTGTGGCGACCTCAGATTAATAAAGGGAGTAAGCCGAAAAGAAAATGAATGAATGGATCTTTGCATGATGTCTAGCTTTTGAGGATCTATTGGTCTACCTCACTTTGTCAGACAGAACCTATTAAAGTGATTCCTTGGTTGCGAACAGGTCTGGCAGTAATCAATAACCCCTCACAGTTCTTTTCCTCTGTCATCAGTTAGTCCAGTAGCTCGCCATGTGCGTTGGCAGACTTGAGACGCAGAGAGCAGTTGAACATGACGATGGGGTTCAAGTCCGGCGAAGAATGGTTCCAGAAAGCAGGTAAGACAAAAACAGAAGCCAAAAATTAAAATAAACAAGTAAATAACAGAGTGAGAATGTGGTAAAATCTGCAAACGTGGTAAAAATCAGTCGAGGGCTTTTCTTTTTCTGGATTGCTTTTGAAAACTGACGGTTGGGTTTAGGGAAGTGGGCACTCGCTGGTCAATCGGTGCTTTTGAAAACACGATTGGTTGGGTTTAGGGAAGGAGGAGGGTCAGTCAGTCGACAGCGGCCCCTGGTGGATTAACGTGAGAACAACAGACACGAATGGCACTCACAAGAGAAATTTGAGATCTGAAAAAGCGTACACAGTGGCCTCTGGTGGATCCACGAAAACAAAAACGGCAAAAAACGTAGCTCCTGGGACGTATTTGGCGCTCTCGAAAAATGTAAACAGGGGTACGTTTTCTGAGTTGAAATCTGAATACTAGTATCTAGAAAAATATCTAGTAAATTATTATGTTCTATAATCATGGCAAAGATGTAATAATCAGTTATTAGGAAATTAGTTATTAAAACTACTATGTTTTTCAGCAACTGTTGATAGATTCGTTTAGTTTTTGTTTCATTTCAGTTAACGTAAATGTATTTTAATCAATAGCCTTGGTTTTAGTTTTGGTTTGCTAAAATAACCCTGTTGTGCATCTCCTCCACAGGTCACAGCTCTGGATGTTCTCGTCTTCATCTCCATTTCCACACTTCTCCTCTTTCATCAGGAGCCAGTGGGCATTTACCTCCACACACGACTTGAGTTTTCCCAGCAGAGCTTCATCTCAGCTTTGATCATCAGAGACCCCGAGTGTCTCAGGGGGGACACAGCTCTCCTCTCAGTCTTCAAATTCAGCGTTTTCCCTGGAGAAACAAACGACAGAGAGGACGAACACAAGAAGACCAAACTCAGCTCTTCAGCTCTTCAGTCTGTATGTCTGTCCTCAACATCACACGTTTATTATCTTCCCCTGAGATCCACTTATAGTCAGGGTGTAGATATACAGACGGTCAACTTTTTCTGTAATGCTAGTTTGTGAAATGCATGCTTCAGTCAATCAAGTTTGTGTGTTTATTTACATTACATCTGACTTATTAATAAAACATATTTAAGTGTTCGTTGTTTAACAGAAGTCAAACTGAGCTGATTTCTCAGTGTTTTTATTCGTTTGTTCAGAGACGGCAGCCGGTAAAGCTCTCAAGGCCTTGCGTGGCTAATCAGCATTAATTTCACACTGAATGAGCATGCAATTGTTACCAAACTGCAAAGCCAATTTGTCCGATATAATCAGTCCTGCAGCTCCTAATTGGCTTGCGCTCAGTGTTTCCTCTAGTCAGTAATTGACTGACAATAGAAGATCCATCTCAATGTTCAGATCAGATAAAATCAGGGGGACTAGTTTACTCTCTGTAACTATCACTTCATCAGGGGAGAGACTGAATGATGACAGATATGATGCATCCAAATTAGATGGATTTAGGTTTAGAAGCTTAAAATAAAGCCACTAAGGCCCAAAAATCAAATGTATTTTCCTATTGTATCTGTCCATCCATTTATATCCATCCATCCACGAATCCTATTGCAGATTTCATCCATCCATCCTAATGTAGATTTCATCCATTCATACTAATGTAGATTCTATCCATTCATCCTAATGTAGATTCTATCCATCCATCCATCCATCCATCCTAATGTAGATTTCATCCATTCATACTAATGTAGATTCTATCCATTCATCCTAATGTAGATTCCATCCATCCATCCATCCATCCATCCTAATGTAGATTTCATCCATTCATACTAATGTAGATTCTATCCATTCATCCTAATGTAGATTCCATCCATCCATCCATCCATCCATCCATCCTAATGTAGATTTCATCCATTCATACTAATGTAGATTCTATCCATTCATCCTAATGTAGATTCCATCCATCCATCCATCCATCCATCCATCCATCCATCCATCCATCCTAATGTAGATTCCATCCATCCATCCTAATGTAGATTTCATCCATTCATACTAATGTAGATTCTATCCATTCATCCTAATGTAGATTCCATCCATCCATCCATCCATCCTAATGTAGATTCCATCCATCCATCCATCCATCCTAATGTAGATTCCATCTGCCCATTCATTCATCCATCCATCCATCCATCCACCCTAATGTAGATTCCATCCATCCATCCATTTATCCATCCATCCATCCATCCATCCATCCATCCATCCATCCATCCTAATGTAGATTCCATCTGCCTATCCATCCAGCCATCTTAATGTAGACTCCATCTATCCATTCTAATATAGATTCCATCCATCCATCCTAATGTAGATTCCATCCATCCATCCATCCATCCTAATGTAGATTCCATCCATCCATCCATCCACCCACCCACCCTAATGTAGATTCCATCCATCCATCCATCCTAATGTAGATTCCATCCATCCATCCTAATGTAGATTCCATCCATCCATCCATCCAAATTTAGATTCTATCTGTCCATCCATAGATTCTCTCTGTCTGTCTGTCCGTCTGTCCATCGTTTCATCTATCCATCCATCCGACCATCTGCCCGTTCGTCGATCCATCCATCCATCTGTTCATCTAGCTATCTATCAGTCCAGCCAACCATTATCCATTCATCCATTCATCCATCCATCCATCCATCCATCCACCCACCCTAATGTAGATTCCATCCGTCCATCCATCCATCCTAATGTAGATTCCATCTGCCCATCCATCCATCCATCCTAATGTAGATTTCATCCATCCATTCTAATATAGATTCCATCCATCCATCCTAATGTAGATTCCATCCATCCATCCATCCATCCAAATTTAGATTCCATCTGTCCGTCCATAGATTCTCTCTGTCTGTCTGTCCGTCTATCCATCTGTCCATCGTTTCATCTATCCATCCATCCGACCATCTGCCTGTCCGTCGTTCAATCCATCCATCTGTTCATCTAGCTATCTATCAATCCAGCCATCCATTATCCATCCATCCATCCATCCATCCATCCATCCATCCATCCATCCATCCATCCATCCATCCATGTAGTTATATCCATCCATCCATCCATCCATACATCCATCCAAATTATGTATTTTACATCCATCCAAATTATCTACCCATAATGTAGATCGATCTATCTATCTATCTATCTATCTATCTATCTATCTATCTATCTATCTATCTATCTATCTATCTATCTGTCTGTCTGTCTGTCTGTCTGTCTGTCTGTCTGTCTGTCTGTCTGTCTGTCTGTCTGTCTGTCTGTCTGTCTGTCTGTCTGTCTGTCTATCTATCTGTCTGTATAATATAACATAGTAAGTACAAAAACTAAGAGAAGGATGATAATATATTTGAAAACCTCTCATTTACACACATGCAGGCTTGTTCAGGTGTATCGATTTAAAAAGTTGTGTGAATCTCACAGAAAAAGCTGATTTGAGCAGAAAATCATAACTAGGCCCTTTAGATTTGTGTGTGTATGTGTGTGTTTGATGAAATAGGAGCTGAAGCCTGAGCAGACAGAATGGATGTCTCTGCTAAACTTTGCCATATATAATAATATCCAGTGAGGGAAAGAGTGTGAGCAGATCTCGGGCCGATGTGTGTGTGTCTTCTGAGATCATTATGTCCCATTACGTCTCTCCGGGCCGCAGCGCTCGCCTTCAGCTGTATTTCAAGGTGGAAAAAAAAAAGGGAGAGCTCTCCTTTATGAGAATAATTTATCACTATTAGAACAGTGCCTCTCCAGAAAACAGCCTCAAATGCTTTTCCAAAAGAATTATGTATCAGAAATTAAGAATGCAGTGGTTTGCGGCCCGTTGGGAACCATTTACGGCCCTCGAAAGAACCTGCGCTGCCAGGACGGCGTAATAAAACATTTGTGCTTCAGTTTTCCTTCCTGTCAGCGAGAAACGCGGCATAAACACGCCGGCCGTAAATGCTTTCATAATTCATATCAGTGCAACTGGAAGTCCACTAAGTTGTTTTGGAGATTTTCAGCTTTTTTGCGTGGCTAATATATATTTATATCTCAGTTCTGCAGGTGGATTTGTTTGGGCAATAACTTGATAGTGGAACTTCTGGGTCATACATTTAAATGAATTCGACACTTTTATTTCTGCTTGGAGTGCCCTGCAAAAAGTCATGTTTTATTTTTCCTTCAATTACAGTGCTCAGCATATATAAGTACAGCACTTACAAATATCTCATTTAGATTAATATTTTCTATAGAAACCTATACAATATTATATTAGTGTATATACGTTAGATTAGTCAGCACTGAAGCTGAATCTGGAGCTGATGATAACGCTCCAAAATGAGTACAGCCAAATTTATGATTGGGAAAAATATTAAAATAAAAATTAAAAACGAGCAAAATTCAAGAGAAACAAAACAAATAAATAAATAATACATTTTACCCCCACTATTTCATGTGTATTTAAATGTATTATATTTTCATTTCTACACATGTTCAGTGACTAAGATATTATTTTAATAAATATATGTTTAATAAATCTGTTTTGTTCATTCATTCATTCATTTTCTTTTCGGCTTAGTCCCTTTATTAATCCGGGGTCGCCACAGCGGAATGAACCGCCGACTTATCCAGCACATTTTTACGCAACGGATGCCCTTTCAGCCGCAACCCATCTCTGGGAAACATCCATACACACTCAATCACACTCATACACTACAGCCTACCTGTACCGCATGTCTTTGGACTGTGGGGGAAATCGGAGCACCCAGAGGAAACCCACACCAACACAGGGAGAACATGCAAACTCTACACAGAAACGCCAACTGACCCAGCCGAGGCTCAAACCAGTGTCCTTCTTGCTTTGAGGCAACAGGCACTACCTACTGCACCACTGCGTCACCCTGTTTTGTTCAAGTGAACCAAAATATATAGCCTATATTCACTGAGAAATGAATTAAAATATTTGTTTTCGAAATGGGGTGTACTCAGTTATGCTGAGCACTGTCTGTTGCTGAAAGTAAATCCTGACTTTTATTTGAGGAATAATCATTCATTCATTCATTCATTCATTCATTTTCTTTTCAGTTTAGTCCCTTTATTAATCTGGGGCAGAGATGTATAGTAACGAAGTAGAACTACTTCACTACTGTACTTAAGTACTAAAAGGCAGTATCTGTACTTTACTGGAGTATTGTTTTTTCTCCTACTTCCACTTTTACTTAAGTACATATTTTCGATGAGTTTAATACTTTTACTCCGATAGATTTTTTATGAGCTGCATCGTTACTCGTTACTAGAGGTGTCAAAATGGTCGATATCGGTTCAGTAATAGATCATAACGGGTTATTACGTACTGACGTCATTTATCTCCTATGTGCGGTGTCGCAATACTATGGCGAAGGACGGAGGCACGAGGGCGAGTGAAGGCGGCACAGCACACGAGCCGCTATTTCACTTCTACAGAGAAATGTTGCGAGACTCCATCTCTGCCTCGCTCACTTTGGAGATTTGACCCGCTGGCCTGGTAGGCGTGTATGAGGTGCAAGTTTTCTCCACTGTGTCTATTATAGATTACCTGTGATAACCGCGTATTATACATACATAGACTGTAACCGCGGCTGTTGTTCCCGCCATCAGTGAACAACGCTTTCATTTCTAAAGCCGATAGCAGCCCTTTCTGTTGAGAAGGTGAAGACAATAACCAAGCAAAGGGGTGTAAGACCTCGCCTGTCAGCGTTTAAAAAGCAGGCGGGAGAATATTTACATTAGTTTATTTGCTATAAATGCTCATGCTGTCTTCTGTGCATGAGTTTTGTTTGATACATTCAGAAAGAGTGTTTTCTTTGAGCGGGTCAAATTAAGGGTACAGTTCATATATATTACTGCTGTATTAAAGGACACAATTTTATTACAAGTAACCATTTAACTGTCACACCAAGAAAAAACCAATAGAATTTTTTTATTTATTGCATTTCTTAACTCCTAATGTCGCTAGTTAACACAATCAATACATTTTCCCCCAACACATCCCATAATTTCTAAAATATCAGCCTCTACCAAATGGTTGAGATGTTGGTTTATGGTAAAAGTACCAGAATGAATAAATATACTATAAAAATATGAAGTTTAAGACCAATTTAATTAAAACATAATCAAAATGAAACATTTTTGAATACTAAATCATAGCCATAAGCCATAAAATATTTCAGATTTTCATTTAACACAGTAATATACACGTTTTCTTTTTTTACAATAAAATCAAAATCAAGTGAATTAGAACGTTCGTTTACAGCGTTTACAACCAGTAAATTGTGCTCCGAAAATGGGTTTCAATAGCGTTTTGAGTGGATTATGGACTGTTTTTGTGACACACAACTTTGAAAGGTGTGTGTTAAAGCTGTTATAATCGGTCAGATCTGTGGTTCAAGCGTGAGAGAAAAACAGTATTGTAAGTCATGTTTCTTTTCATTCTGCTTAATGACGTGCCCCCAAAAAAGAGATTTAAAATAAACAAAACAATATGATGTCTTTTGACTGCTTTCTTTAATAACTACATTACACAATACTTGTACTTTTACTTTCAGTACTTGAGTAGTAAATTTTGAAATAAACTACTTGCAATACTTAAGTACAAAAAATGTTGAATACTTTAGTACTTCCACTTAAGTATGGTGCTTAAAGAGCACTTTTACTTCTACTCAAGTCACTTTTTGATAGAGTACTTGTACTTTTACTTAAGTCTGGGTCTCTAGTACTTTATACATCTCTGATCTGGGGTCACCACAGCGGAATGAACCGCCTAAAAGAATAATCCACCGAAAAATACTAATTCTGTCTTTTACTCACCGTCATGTGATCCAGACATGTTTGGATTCCTATTGACTTCAATTGTGCTTTTTGTTTAATGGAAACTAGACCTAATAATATTCATTCATTTTCTTTTGCTTAGTCCTTCTATTCATCAGGGGTCGCCACAGCGGAATGAACCGCCAACTTTCCATCATATGTTTTACGCAGCGGATGCCCTTCTAGCTGCAATCCATACACACTCATACATTACAGCCAATTTAGTTTATTCAATTCACCTTTAGTGCATGTGTTTGGGCTGTGGGGGAAACCAGAGCACTCGGAGGCAACCCACGTCAACATGGGTGGAATATGCAAACTCCACCGGGACTCGAACCAGCGACCTTCTTGCTGTGAGGTGACAAAAAGTCATTGAATTTAGGTCATATATCTTGGTGCATTTGAACAAAACAGTTATTAAACTTAAATATTTATTAAAATAATATTTTAGTCACCGAATAATGAAGAAATAGAAAGATAATAGAAAGACTTTTATTTGTGTTTTAGAGTGCCCTGCAAAAAGTCATGTTTTATAGATTTATCCATTTCTCAGTGAATATAGGTCATATATTTTGGTGCATTTGAACTAAACATATTTATTAAAAGAAGATATTTATTAGAATAATATTTTAGTCACCGAACATCTTTAGAAATAGTTTTATATTTCCTTCAATTAAAGTACCCCTCGTACATCCCTCGTAAAATCTCTCATTTACTGTAGATTAATATTTTCTATAGGAAGCTTTTCAATATTATGTTTGTGCATATCAGTGGCTAGGCTACATAAGGGCCAGGGTGCCAGTGGCCCACTCAAACTGAAGGCTAGCCCACCTGCACAAAAATGTTTTTTATGATGGTAAACCCTAAATAGAAAGCATGTGATTAAAGTAGGGAGAATTATGAATGAAATGTAATATTGATGATTAACAGCGTCCTTTAGTCATTGTTTGTCAATCAAATTTAAATTCCCCCTTCACTGCATGAAAATGGAATTGTCTGACTGTTGCTCTACACCTTGTTCATGAGCATTTTTTCTTCTTTATAGCTTTATAGGCAGCAGCTGTGAAAATGAAACTGTCCAACTTACTATTCTTATTTGCTGGTTAAGAAAGGAGATTATAAGTAGGCCTAATAAAACGAGCAGTTAGAGAGGTATGATAATATCATCGCATTGTTTTTAGTATTAAATAAAAATCTTTTATTGTAGATAATTACATGTTAAGATAAATACACGTTAACTTGCAAAAAAAATATTAGCAAGACATGTTAATTATTTGCAGTTGTTACAGATTATTATTCAGATTCGTAATAACTGCATTACGGATAGGTTGTAATTTTTTTCTCCAATATTTTGCATGAATTTAATAGTATTATCTTACTATTTCTAAAGATGTTCAGTGACTAAAATATTATTTTAATAAATATATCTGTTTAATGAACTTACAGTTTTTCCCAATTGTTTACACACATTTTCTGAAAGCATGTCTCATGTTGTCAGAACTCTACACACATCACAAATCACAAATCACACACACGTTGGGCAAAACCCTTCAATTCTTCTGCAAAATGAAACTTTACTTTCAAAACAGTGTGATTTCTTCTCAAAATGGTGTTTTGTTTTCAAATGACACACACAAACCATCACATGACTAGACATTTATAAGAACAGTTGAGCACTGATGTGCTGAATGTAAAACACTATGACTACTACTTCTCCATTCATCGTAATGACTCACTGTAAGCCTTTTTTGTTAAGTGTTACGTTTACTACAGACAGTACACAGGCCTACATCAGTGCTTTATAAAATATTTCAGAATATTGTTTTATACAAAACGCACAAATACCAAATATATTTGACTGTATTTTTCCCACAAAAACAGTGTACACAGTGTTCATCCCAACCAACACAAAGTTCCACATAACGTGGTCTAGAAATGCCATCAACAGAAGGATTTACTGAATACAGTTACAGTAAAAAAAAACAGATATACTGTATTCTCTTTTCTGTTTTGGTCTGGCCAAGCAGTGGGAGAAATGTCACCTTCATGGCGAATCCAGCCATGAAAAGCATCAACTGCTATAGCTTGGAGAAGGTGCATACGTGTGTGTGGATTTCAGTCATAGACTTTCCATCCCCAGGCAGAAAAAAAGTCCTCAATAGGTTTGAGAGATGGAGAACATTGAGGGAGATAAACAACTAAAGAATGTGTGTGGGCAGTGAACCAGTTATAAACCCAGATGAGCTCTGATTTCTAAATTACATTTATGCGAGACAGGTGTTTACCTATGTGATGAGTCAACACAATCTCATGGCAATTCGTAACTTTTTGATTTAGTGGCTAATTCGTACAAATTCGTATGATCTAATTCGTACGATTTGCTCATCCCCCAATGACGGTTGGGTTTAGGGGCGGGGTTAGGTGCCACGCCTCCTTTTTAAAAATCGTACAATTTTGTATGACTGAACTCGTACGAATTCGTACAAATTAGCCACTAAATTGACAAAACGTAAAATACTTACGTTTTCTCGTGAGATCAGGCTGGATGAGTTAGTATGCAAAGTAGGGCCACTGACTTTACAATTGTGAATGACAGCGTGTTCCTTGTGAAAACAAGACATTTTCTGCATGAAAATTGTGCCAAATGCAGAGAATCGTGTGTTTTAAACCTGCAATTTGAGTGTAAAGCAGGAATTGTGCTTGTAGTTCAGCAGAATTGGTTCAGGGGGTTAGTGCATCAGTTACATGTTGTAGTCATTGTGTCTGAAGTACAAGTAATTGTGTGTAAACAATTGGGAAAAACTGTAAGTCTTCTTTTCTGCCAGTGGAGTCTTACAGTATGTTTATTAAAAAAAACCCCATAAACATACGGTATATATAAAAAATATATATAGAATATATGTAAAGCAAAGTATACACTTTAGAATACAGTAAAAAAACACAATTGTGTGTGAAGGGAGTCTTGAGGGAGAGATCCGTCCATTGCCTGGAAAAGCATCATGTGGGTAAAGGGTTGGTTATAATACACTTTACAGTGCTACACTGAAAAAATTATTCAAAGAGGATTCCTTGGATTTACTCAATTTTTTTTACGTTAAGCGGTTGTAAACAATTTATTTGGGCTGAATTTAAACAAATTAAGTTGAACATTGCTCAATTTAATTTGTTTGTTTAAATTCAACACAAATAAAACACTTTTTCAGTGTAGGCTCAGAAGAATTCATCTATTAATGTTAGGATTTAGAAAAGGAGATAATGGGGTAGGTACAAAAATACAAATTGTGGATGGATGGAAAACCTAATTGTTTTTTGACCAGAACAGCCCGGTGTCCCATCACCTTTGGCCTATACTTCACTGAAAAAAGTGTTGCATGCAAAACTGTTGTAAACAATTTATTCGTGTTGAATTTAAACAAATTAAATTGAGCAATGTTCAACTTAATTTGTTTGGTTAAATTCAGCCCAAATAAATTGTTTACAACCAATTAACGTAAAAAAATGTAGTAAATCCAAGGAATCATCTTTTTTTCAGTGTTGATAAAAGCAGTGATTGGTTCGTGATCAGTTGAGAAATTAGTGTTTCCACATTTGAGGAGCATGTGTGTGCGACCTTGTGAATAAGCGTAGCGTTGTGTTTGGAAAAGGAAAGCAAAGCAAGTGGATTCCTTTTAGAGTTTTGTGTTTTAGGTAGAGAGTTGTGTGTAGAGTTTTAAAGTGTTTTATGCAATTGAAAATTGAGTTCAAGGCTGAGAAATAGCTTGTGGTTTTGGAGATTTGAGGTGTAGTTTTGCATTTTGAGTGAGAGGTTTCAGAAATTTTGTGACAAGAAAAGATTTTGTGTGTAAACTGTTGGAAAAAACTGTACGTTAAAGCTTTTGTAAAACTTACAAAATGTAGTTGAAACCTGATTAAGTTCTTAAAACAAGTTAAAGCAACCAAAAAATATTTGTTGTCTTGACTTTTTGTCATTAATTTTATTTTACAGTGTAGACTTCAGTATTTTAATAGAAATGGAGCTGTTATTAAAACTTTAAAGTTCACTCTTACTGTTGTTCTAGATGAAGGAATCCTCAGTATCCCTAATAACTACTGTGTTAACCTTTGCCATGCAGCCTGTTCTTCACAATATTCATCCCTTCCAGTGTTTTTATGAGATATTGCGTGCTGGTGTGTTAATGTTGGTGCAAAGCCCCCTCTGTAGTGCACTAGATGAACTGCCCTATTGTGTGCAGGAGTCTGTCAGAGAGAGAGAGAGAGAAAGGGGCAGATGCTGCTGGCTTCATAGGAATGTAGGCTTTTGAAAGACAAACATAAGACAGGATTGAAGAAGCTCCATCTTCAGTTTGAGGCACTTTTAAATCCACAGAAGGAGTTTCCTTTTATTATTGGTGCATTGTTTTATCGGGGCTTATCAGACATCCTAAACAATGCAAATGTTATATATCGTTATTTTTATTTTTTTTATTTTTTTTTTACATTTGGTTAAAATGTGTCCTTTTTATGTCGTTGAGTTTAACATCTCATCAGGCATAATCATTTGATGACATATTAAAAGACCTTTAAAAATCACTATTTGCCCCCAAATACTCATTAGCTGTATGAGTAAAAAAAAACAACTGAGGACAAATGAATGGGATAAACTTTTTTGCTTTTGCTCTGGTGCTTTTATTTTGTTTATCTTTTTGCTTTGGTGCTTTTACTTTGCTTTGGAGCTTTTACTTTGCTTTTATTTTTGCTTTGGTGCTTTTATTTTACTTTGGGCCATTTATTTTGCTTTTATTTTTGCTTTGATTTGGTGCTTTTATTTTGTTTATACTTCTGCTTTGGTGCTTTTATTTAGCTTTTATTTTTACTTTGGTGCCCTTTTTTGCTTTTATTATGTTTAGGTGCTTTTAGTTTGCTTTTATTTTTGCTTTGGAGCTTATATCTTTTATTTTTGCTTTGCTGCTTTTATTTTGCTTTTACTTTTGATCTGGTGCTTTTGTTTTTACTTTGCTGCTTTTATGTTGCCTTTACTTTTGATTGGGTGCTTTTATTTTGTTTTTTTTGATTTTTTGCTTTGGTGCTTTTGTTTTGCTTTTAGTTTTGATCTGGTGCTTTTATTTTGCTTTTATTTTTACTTTGGTGGTTTTATTTTGCCTTTACTTTTGCTATGGTTCTTTTGTATTGTTGTTACTTCTGCTTTGGTGCTTTTATTTTTACTATGGTGCTTCAGGTTTGCCTTTACTTTTGATTTGGTGCTTTTATTTTGTTTTTACTTATGCTTTGGTGCTTTTATTTTGTTTTTACTTCTGCTTTGGTGCTTTTATTTTGCTTTTATTTTTACTTTGGTGCTTTTATTTTGCCTTTACGTTTGCTTTGGTGCTTTTATTTTGTTTTTACTTATGCTTTGGTGCTTTTATTTTGTTTTTACTTCTGCTTTGGTGCTTTTATTTTGCTTTTATTTTTACTTTGGTGCTTTTATTTTGCCTTTACGTTTGCTTTGGTGCTTTTATTTTGTTTTTACTTTTGCTTTGTTGCTTTTATTTTGCTTTTATTTTTTACTATGGTGCTTCAGGTTTGCCTTTACTTTTAATTTGGTGATTTTATTTTGCCCTGACTTTTGATTTGGTGCTTTTATTTTGCTTTTATTTTTACTTTGGTGCTTTAGGTTTGCCTTGACTTTTGATTTGGTGCTTTTATTTTGATTTTACTTCTGCTTTGGTGCTTTTATTTTTACTTTGGTGCTTTTATTTTGCCTTTACGTTTGCTTTGGTGGTTTTATTTTGTTTTTACTTCTGCTTTGATGCTTTTATTTTGCTTTTATTTTTACTATGGTGCTTCAGGTTTGCCTTTACTTTTAATTTGGTGCTTTTATTTTGCTTTTAGTTTTACTATGGTGCTTCAGGTTTGCCTTTACTTTTAATTTGGTGCTTTTATTTTGCCTTGACTTTTGATTTGGTGCTTTTATTTTGCTTTTATTTTTACTTTGGTGCTTTAGGTTTGCCTTGACTTTTGATTTGGTGCTTTTATTTTGTTTTTACTTCTGCTTTGGTGCTTTTATTTTGCTTTTATTTTTACTTTGGTGCTTTTAGTTTGCCTTTACTTTTGATTTGGTGCTTTTATTTGTTTTAGTTTTTTGCTTCTTTTAAAATGGTTGATGGGGTGTTTTGCAGTTGCTTGGATTTAAACAGTTGAAAAGGTTGCTATGTCGTTGCTTGGGTGTTTTCAGTAGTTGACTGGGTGTTGCTATGCGATTGACTGATTGCTGTTTAAACTGTTGAAAGGGTGTTGCTATGTGGTTGCTTGGGTGTTTTCAGTTGTTGACGGGGTGTTGCTATGCGATTGATTGGTGTTTAAACAGTTCACAGGGTGTTGCTATGTGTTTGGTTTGGGTGTTTTCAATGGTTGACCATGTTGCTATTTGGTTCCTTGGATTTAAACTGTTGAAAGGGTGTTGCTATGTGGTTGCTTGGGTGTTTTCAGTTGTTGACGGGGTGTTGCTATGCGATTGATTGGTGTTTAAACAGTTCACAGGGTGTTGCTATGTGTTTGGTTTGGGTGTTTTCAATGGTTGACCATGTTGCTATTTGGTTCCTTGGATTTAAACTGTTGAAAGGGTGTTGCTATGTGGTTGCTTGTGTGTTTTTAACGGTTGACTGTGTTGCTGTGCAGTTGCTTGGATGATTTAAATGGTTGACAGGGTGTTGCTATGAGGTTGGTTGGGTGTTTTAAAATGGTTGACGGGGTGTTTTGAAGTTGACTGTGTTGCTGTGTAGTTGGCTGTGGGTTTTAATGGTTGACGGTGTTGCTATGGGGTTGCTTGGATGATTTAAACGGTTGACAGGGTGTTGTTATGGGGTTGCTCTAGTGCTTTTAATGTTTGACAGTTTTGATATGTGATTGGTTGAATGATCTGAACAGTTGACTGGTGGTTGCTTTGGGTGTTTTTAATGTTTGACTGTATTGTTGATATGCGGTTGCTTTGGTATTTTAAAGAGTTGGCAGGGTGTTGCTATGTGGTTGCTTTGGTTATTTAAACTGTTGACAGGGTGTTGCTATGTGGTTGCTTGCATGTTTTAAGTGGTTCACAGTGTATGCAGTTGGCTGTGTGTTTTCAATGGTTGACAGTGTTGCTATGGGGCTGCTTGGATGATTTAAACAGGTGACAGTGTTGCTATGCAATTGATTGGTGTTAAACGGTTGGCAGGGTGTTGCTATGGGGTTGCTTAAGTGTTTTTAATGTTTGACGGTTTTGATATGTGATTGGTTAGATGATTTGAACAGTTGACTAGGTCTTGCCATGTGGTTGATTGCATATTTTAAGCAGTTGACAGGGTGTTACTATGCAGTTTCTTGGGTGTTTTTAATGTTTGACTGTATTGTTGATACATGGGTGTTTTAAATGGCGTTGTGTTGCTACAGTATGTGGTAACTTGGGTATTTTAAAACGTTGAAAGGGGGTTACTTTGCGTTTGTTTGGGTATTTTAAACGGTTGTCAGTGTGTGTTGCTGTGCAATTGCTTTGCGGTTTTAAACTGTTGACAGGGTGTTGCTATTTGGTTGCTTGCATGTTTTAAGCAGTTAACGGTGTTGCTATGCAGTTGGCTTTGTGTTTTTAATGGTTGAGAGTATTGCTATGGGGTTGCTTAGGTGTTTTGAGTGGCAGGCAGGGTGTTGCTATGTGGTTGCTTAGGTGTTTTAAATGGTTGGCAGGTTGTTGCTTAGGTGTTTTAAATGGTTGGCAGGGTGTTGCTATGCGGTTGTTTGGGTGTTTCAAATGGTTGTCAGTGTGAGTTGCTGTGCAATTACTTTGCTGTTTTAAACTGTTGTCAGGGCGTTGCTATGCATGTGCTTGGGTAATTATACTGTTCACAGGGTGTTGCTATGTAGTTGCTTGTATGTTTTAAGCTGTTAACAGTGTTGCGATGCAGTTGGCTGTGTTTTTAAAGGTTGGCGGTGTTGCTATGGGGTTGCTTGGATGATTTAAACAGGCGACAATGTTGCTATGCCGTTGATTGGTGTTTTATGTAGTTGACAGGGTGTTGCTATGCAGTTGGCTGTGTGTTTTATGCTGTTGACGGTGTTGCTAAGTGTTTACTTGAGTGTTTTAAACAGTTGAAATGGTGTTGCTATGTGGTTATTTGCTTGTTTTTAAATGGTTGACAGGGCGTTGCTTTGGGGTTGCTTGGATGATTTAAACTGGTGACAGAGTGTTGCTATGCAATTGATTGATATTTTAAACGGTTGACAGGGTGTTGCTAAGTGTTTACTTGAGTGTTTAAAACGGTTGGAATGGTGTTGCTATGTGGTTATTTGCTTGTTTTAAATGGTTGGCAGGGTGTTGCTATGTGATTGCTTGCATGTTTTAAGTGGTTGACAAGGTGTTGCCATGTGGTTGCTTATGTGTTTTTAATGTTTGACTGTATTGTTGATACACTGTTGCTTTGGTGTTTTAAAGAGTTGGCAGGGTGTTGCTATGTGGTTGTTTAGGTGTTTTAAATGGTTGGCAGTGTGTTGCTATTTGGTTGTTTGGGTGTTTTAAATGGTTGGCAGTGTGTTGCTATTTGGTTGTTTGGGTGTTTTAAATGATTGGCAGTGTGTTGCTCTTTGGTTGTTTGGGTGTTTTAAATGATTGGCAGGGTGTTGCTATGCGGTTGTTTTAAATGGTTGACAGCGTGTGTTGCTGTGCAATTGCTTTGCTGTCATAGCTTCAGCTGCTATGCAGTTGCTTGGGTAATTATACTGTTGACAGATTGTTGCTATGCGGTTGCTTGCATGCTTTAAGTGGCTGACGGTGTTGGTATGCAGTTGGCTGTGTTTTGCGTGGTTGGTAGGGTGTTGCTATGGGGTTACTTGGATGATTTAAACAAGTGACAGCATGTTGCTGTGCAATTTATTGGTGTTTTAAATGGTTGACAGTGTGTTGCTATGCAGTTGGCTGTGTTCTAAACTTTGACAGGGTGTGTATGATTTAAAAGGTTTTTGGTGCTTTGGTGTTTTGATTATTTGGCAGGGTGTTGCTATGTGGTTGCTTGGGTGTTTTAAATGCTTGATGTGTTGCTATGTGAATGCTTGGGTGTTTTAAATGGTTGACGGTGTTATTATGGGGTTGCTTGGGTGTTTTCAATGGTTGACATGATGTTGATATGTGGTTGCTTGGATTTAAATGGTTGACAGGGTGTTGCATGAGTGTTTTCAATGGTTGATGGGGTGTTGCTATGTGATTGATTGGTGTTTAAATGGTTGGCAGGGTGTTGCTATGTGGTTGTTTAGATGTTTTCAATGGTTGACAGGGTATCGCTATGTGATTGATTGGTTTTTACATGGTTGGCAGAGTGTTACCATGTGGTTGTTTGGGTAATTAAAATGGTTGAAACAGTGTTGTTATGCGGTTGCTTGTTATGCGGTTTTTGTTGTTGACAGGGTGTTGCTATGTTTTCAATGGTTGACAGGGTGTTGCTATGTGATTGATTGGTGTTTAAATGGTTGGCAGGGTGTTACCATGTGGTTGTTTGGGTATTTAAATGGTTGGAACGGTGTTGTTATGCGGTTGCTTGGATGTTTTTAGTTGTTGACAGGGCGTTGCTATGTTTTCAAAGGTTGACAATGTTGCTGTGAGGGTGCTTGGGTGTTTTAAACCGTTGAAATTGTGTTGCTATGTGGTTGCTTGGGTGTTTTAAATGGTTAATAGAGTGTTGCTATGCTTTGTTTTTTGTTTTGTTTTTATATAGTTGACAACCTTTCTACATTACATTTCTAAGCTGTATTAGGCTGGTCTGTAAAATGGCTCCAGTTCCTCTTTTTAGTGAGATTTAGTGAATCTGTGGGGTTTATTTTCACCCATGCAGCAGGTGAAAACTGTGCCTGATTTGAAGAATCTTTTAAATGCCACAGACCAGCACACCAGCTCAGCTTTAATAGCAGCGTATGAGCTCGGCTTAGTAAACACTACTAATTATTGCATTGGGTTAGAAGTGTTTAGTGGCTCTGAAGTGCTCACATACCCAAACGCCAGTCCTCAAAGCCTGTTTGGATTTCTTTACGGGAAGTCACGCTTCTGTGTACAAGCAACAAACGTCTCGGAGAAAGTGAAAGGATACACCTGGACGTCTTCGAAGGATCCCTCCTCATTGTATTTTTCGCTACATTTCTGATGCTAAGTTGGCCAGGGAATGGAGCTGGAAAGAAAGAAAGTCTGGCCTCAATAAACATGCGAGTCGTAGTCCATTGAGGCGGCGAGGAGTGTATTGTTTGTTTGCTATGGCCTGGTTTCCAGAGACCCCAAGAGTGGCCCAGTGAAGAGGGTTCAGAGAACAATGGTGGTCCTCATTGAGCGGGGCGAGGACTGAACACCCTCTCTGGATGTATGACCGCTCTCTGCTCACGGATGACTGACAGCTGAATCGCCGGCCAAGTTTTTTCCCAAGCACGGGCTCATAGAGCTTCACTGCACAGGCTGAGTGTGTGTGTATGTGTGGAACTAGGCTGGAAAAGTGTGTGTGTTCAGGCTGCAGCTGCGGATCTGGGAGGTCCTGTGCCATTGTCAGCCACACACAATGGTAAGAGGAGCAAGAGATGTTTCTTTACAAAGCAACTGCACTCGCTGCCACAGAGCGCCGAGCGCCGGGAGAAAAGAATAAAGATGTCATTGATGTACAAAGAGGCTGCGTGTGATGACTCATGTGAATCTGAGACGCTCTCTGACTCAAACACACACTCGCGCTGCTGCTGAGGTACGTCCACAAACACACTGATCTGCAAAGAACATTCCTGGGCTTCCTTTTTGCTGCTTTTTATTAGTATATAAGTGAAATAAGTTAAAAGTTGCCTTGATGTTATTGTGGGGCTTGAATACAACTTTTTATGACTTGCATGCATATTTAAAGGGGTAGTACATGGAGATGAAAATTCCGTCATCATTTGCTCATCCTCCACTCGCTTCAAACCTGCTTGAGTTTCTTTCTTCAGTTGAACAGAGAAGAAGATAGTTTAAAGAATGTTGGAAATTGGTAGTTTCATTCATTCATTCTTTTCAGCTTAGTCCTTTTATTAATAAGGGGTTGCCACAGCGGAATGAACCGCCAACTTATCCAGCATATGTTTTTCACAGCGGATGCCCTTCCAGCCACAACCCATCACTTGGAAACACCCATACACTCTCACCCTCACACACCCCACGGACAATTTAGCCTACCCAATTCACCAATAGCGCGTGTGTTTGGGCTGTGAGGGAAACCGGAGCACCCTGAGGATGGTGTTAGACCACCATCTCCACATCAGATAAATACGATCCAGCCTCGGACGCCAGATCTTGTCAGAAAATGTCAGTTTCTCCTGGCATATGGACAACAAGTCAGCAAAGTTTCCAATACCCAAACCTGTTAACCAGCAATCAACTGAATTAACAGTCTCCTATCAATATAGGTGTTGACTGAGAAAACCAGAGAGGAGCAGAAGCTGGAGACGAAGTAATATTGATAAAGAAAGAGCAGAGTTTATTGAGTCAAATCTTAGCTGCTAGAATAAATCCAGCAAGTGTTATTATGCCACAAGAAACAGCAATGGAAAATTACTGCTTCACAACATGGTCCAGAAACAAAACAGACCTTAAACACCTGAAACTTGTCTATAGCACTTGTTCACTGCTGCTCTTATAGTTGTGTAAATTGCTTCCTTGTCCTCATTTGTAAGTCGCTTTGGATAAAAGCGTCTGCTAAATGACTAAATGTAAATGTAAAATAGAGACATTCTCTTATCTCTTACTCATGAAAACAAATGTCGCTTGAATCCACAGTCATAAGATTATAACAATATGGAAACAAGGAAATTATAACGAAGCAATAATTATATAAAAAATAGTAATAATAACATATAAAAACATAATAAAATGACAACTAATCAGTAATGATAATAATCAAACCATTAACTTATGATCAAAAAATTCTATAATAATAATTATATTAATGACTAATGATGACATATGATTAAATAAAATAATTAAATAAAGAATAAATAAGTATAAAGAAATGAAATAAAACACAAATGAATGGTTGCTTTCTTGAAACAATACACACATAAGTTTGCTATAAGGATTCTCAAATCCTTAGTTAGATTCTTTAATGGGGACAACATACAAACTACATGCAGAAATGCCAACTGACCCCGCCTAGGCTCGAACCAGCGACCTTCTCGCTGTGAGGTGACAGAGCTAATAAGTAGTTTCAAAGTATTTTTTGTTTTTGCTATTATGGATGTAAGTGGAAGCATTCTTCAAAAATCTTAATTGGTGTTAATCTGAAAATGGTGAGTGAATTTTCTTTATTGATTGAACTATTCTGTTAAAACTGAATTATCTAAAGCTAATATTTGACTTCAGATTTGCAGGTGCATTTTAAAGCATTTTCCAATAAATTTCTCTTAAACTGGAATGATATACAACACATGAATAATTTACCATTATAAAAGGGGACCTATTATGCAAAAATCATATTGATAAGGGGTTTAAACACAGTTGTGTGGCAACAGTCTATGAATATAACCAGCTTCTAATGGTAAAAATGTATTAATTCAATTGTTTATTATCACACTTGATAAAAACAGTCTGCAGAAACACTTTGATTGACATTCTCCCATTTTACGTGTTATCAGATAGGGAAAGCCCCGCCCACTAGTGACCATCTCTCCCTCAATAGCATAGGACATTTGTCTTGTTTTTGAATCTGCCACTATGCTGACACACAGGCATCTGTAGCTCCGCCCTCTGTTGAAAAAAAAGCACAAAAAAAAATCTCATTTGAATTTAAAGCGACAGTCACTAAAATGGCACAGTTAGGATCAAAGCCTAAAAGGGTAAATTTCAGAGAGTTATAAGTCATTATCTGTGTGGTATTTCGAGCTGAAATTTCATACACACACAACGCACTTAAGTGTTAACATTTCATTTGGTTTTTAATGATTATTTAACTCGTTAAACCTATTGATAACAGAGTTGACATTTTTCAACAATTTGTGTTTTAGCTCAAAATGCTAATTTCAAACCAGATACCATGTGTCTAAAACAGAATTACATTTTTTTATGATATTATTGTTTTTAAAAAGTTATATAATAGAGTTGACACACAATTAAGCTACTATTGGTTTATCCAAGAGAAGAATAACAGAAACATAATAATGTGGCTCAATGCCCTCCAGGGTTTTCCACCAGAGGAAGTGACATCACTAGAAACAAAGCATCTTGCAATGTTTTTGAGTTATAAAGTCTGTAAAGCACTGATTAAAAAAAAAATGTGTCTTGCTCATCGTTCCTCGTGAAGACTTAGAGTTCATGTTTTTATCAGCAGCAGGGTGGATTACTGTACGGCCTCCTTACTGGCCTTACCAAACAGTCAGACAGTTGCAGCTCATCCAGAACACTGCAGGCAGGATTCTGACCAGAACCAGGAAATCAGACCACATCACACCCGTCCTCAGGTCTTTACGCTGGCTCCCATGTACATTCAAAATAGATTTTAAAGTATTACTACTTGTCAATAAATCACAAAATGGCCTAGAACCTCAATACATTACACATATGCTCACTGTATACAAGCACAGCGGAATGAACCGCCAACTTATCCAGCACATGATTTACGCAGCGGATGCCCTTCCAGCTGCAACCCATCACTGGGAAACATACATACACACTCATTACTCAATAACATACATACACACTCATTCACACACATACCAACACAATCTCGCAGCAATTCGTAACTTTTTGATTTAGTGGCTAATTCGTATGAATTCGTACGATCTAATTTGTACGATTTAGAATGATTTGCTCATCCCCAATGATGGTTGGGTTTAGGGGTGGGGTTAGGTGCCACGCCTCCTTTTTAAAATCAAACAATTTTGTACAACTGAACTTGTACAAATTTGTGCGAATTAGCCACTAAACTGACAAAACGTAAAATACTTACGTTTTCTTGTGAGATCAGGCTGCAATTTTTTCATTTTTTCATGTTTTTGGACTTGTGGGGGAAACCAGAGCACCTCGAGGAAGCCCACACAAACACGGGGAGAACATGCAAACGCCACACAGAAATGCCAACTGACTCAGCTGATGCGATTGTGCTACCCACTACGCCTCTGTGCTGCCTCATTATTTACTAATTCATTTATTTATTTATTCGTTTACTATGCAAAGCTGTCCATAGGTACAGTATATATAAGTTATTCAACCAATTGCAGACAGTGATAGCAGCTCTGTGCAGCAGAATTTATGAATTTAAAGTGCTAAACAAACATTCAGGCAACAAAAAAACTCCATCTCTTTCAAAGATTAAAACACTGTCATCATTTTTCACCCTTTTTTGTTTCCAAACTTCTTCTGTGCAAACTCTAAAGTTTTGCTGAATGCTTCATGCTTGTTTTTTTTTCCTTAAAATAAAAGCACCACTAGCTGTCAGGCTTCAGAAGTACTCTATACCGCTCGCATGCTATATTTTAAGTCTTCTGAAGTAGTTTTGTGGGAAAAACATTGACATTATTACTCAAAATGTTGCTCTTTGTTGCAGCTCTTACTTGGGAAGTCACGGGACACATCAAGGGTGCTGTTTGTCATCAATCCTGGATTTCACATGCTCAGGTATCAAGTATAGTGAGAGCGACTGTATTTACTGTACTATGTATGAGTTTGACCTCCATTTGCCTTCAGAACTGCCTTAATTATTCTGTTAAAATATTTGTTAATGAACAGTATATTTACAGATGTGAATTGCACTATGGATTGCATATACTATATGCTTTCTCTGAGAAAAATAATGAGAAAGAACCAAATCTCTTACCACAGCTCTGCTGATGACACTCAGATCTACCTAGCCTTACTGCCTAATACCTACAGCCCCATTGACACCCTCTTCCAGTGCATTGACGAAATTAGCAATGGGATGTGCCAAAACTTTCTTCAGTTAAACAAAGAGAAAACTGAAGTTATTGCATTTGGGATGAGGTTCTCAAGGTGAATGCGTATCTTGGCACTAAAGGTCAAATAACAAAAAATAAGGTCAAGAATCTGGAGTCAGATCTGAGTTTCAATAGTCATGTCAAAGCAGTCAGAAAAATCAGCATACTATCATCTCAAAAACATTGCAAGAGTTAGATGCTTTGTTTCCAGTGAAGAATTAGAAAAACTTGTTCATGCTTTTATCAGCAGCAGAGTGGATTACTGTAACGGCCTCCTCACGGACCTTCCCAAAAAGACAGTCAGACAGTTGCAGCTCATCCAGAACACTGCAGCCAAGATTCTGACCAGAACCAGGAAATCAGAGCACATCACGCCTGTCCTCAGGTCTTTACCCTGGCTCCCAGTAACATTCAGAATAGATTTTAAAGTATTACTACTGCTCTATAAGTCACTAAATGGCCTAGAACCTCAATACATTATCTGCTCACTGAATACAAACCTAACAGATCACTCAGATCTTTAGAATCACACAAATCATGCTTAGGATCATGCTTATTAAAAGACTACAGATATTTTACTGCAGTATCAGCTTTTGTTAAATAATTTTTTCATAATGACTAGATTGTTTGCACAGGTTTATTCGACCTTTTTATACAGACTACTTACTGTATTCGGCTCCATAAATGATTTAAATTATATATTTTTGTGAATAACCTAAATATTAACTCAAGTAAGTTTTACAGACTTTTAATAAAATAATTATCATCATTGATTCTGACACCCCTATAAAGATTTTTTAACAAATTAAGTAAAAAATGTATTTTATTAAATATAAAAATATATGGTTATAAAATGTTTTATTTCCTGTCAAGCTGTTTATGCAGAAATGTTAAAAGTGACACTTCTATGTTTCCATCCGCCTACTTTTTATGCGCATTTTAGATATACGCATAAAAACGGTTGATGGAAACGCCATGATGCGCATAAATTTTGAAAATGCGCATAACTGAGTGGGATAAAGTTTTTACTCTGTAAGAAAAGATGCGCATAAACTACGATGGAAACACTTTTACCGCACAATTTTTAATTTTAAAAAAGGTCATGTGTTTTGTTATAAGAGATCATGTGATGATGAAAATGTTCGTAAATGGACAAACCAGCAGATTGAGCACACTGTAAACCATCTGAACTGTTG
Source organism: Danio aesculapii (assembly GCF_903798145.1). Taxonomy (NCBI): domain Eukaryota; kingdom Metazoa; phylum Chordata; class Actinopteri; order Cypriniformes; family Danionidae; genus Danio; species Danio aesculapii. Next base: position 50,832,347 of record NC_079442.1, read on the forward strand.
TTTTGGTCATTCTAAAACGCCTTACCGTTTAAGTATTAGTGTTATTATATTATTAATGACCTCCAGAATCAAGAGCGTCTGTGCTCTGCGTCTGACACCTTCAAACGCCACCGCGCGTTCACTGCGTGTCAGGATTGCCTTTTGAGGCGCTAGTCATTTATTAAATAAAGAAAAGATTGATGCAGCTTCTCCTACCACAGTAAATTCAGTTTTTCTGTTGATATTTGGTGCCAGATAATCAGGAAGTGACGATTTTGTTTGCTTTGACTCGTTGGATGGAAACGCTGCTTTATTCGCACGTCTTTAATGCGATAATTCAGTTTTGAGCATTAAATTCATTTGCATTTTTGGATGGAAACATAGCTATTGATGTACCTGCTCTTTTTGGGAAATTTCTACTTAGTGTAGCTCATTTATTTTGGCCCTTTTGTTCAATCTTTTTAGAATAAAGTGCTTTTTTAAAAATGCTTTTATTATCCAAAATAACCCTATTTGTGGATATTTATTTCCTTTTTATGTGCCCTCTCGCTTCCCCCTTATTTCTTATGTGTTTGTTATATAGGCTACTTAAATTTATTTCATAATTCCCTTATTGTTTAAAAATGAACTATAGTTTGTAAAGACTGTATTCTGATTTATTTTTACTGTATATATTTTGTTGATATTGCAATAAATAAATAAATGATCACTCCATGTGATCAGTCATGACTTCAGCAACTTTGAGCCCCGAAGTGTTTGGCTTGACGGCTCCATTTTCAACTCTGCCCCTGCCAGCGCTCGGCTAATCTCGCTGATCACCGGCTGCAGTCGTGCTTCATGTCGAACGCACCTATTTACTAGAGTGAGACTCACACACAACAGATCATTTGAATCAGTGAGTTGTATACTGGATACTCACTCTGAATGGATCGTTTGAATCAGTCAGTTGTATACTGTAGGCTCACTCTAAACGGCTCATTTGAATCAGTAAATCATTTACTGGAAACTCACTCTGAACAGATCATTTGAATCAGTGAGTTATTTACTGGACACTCACTTTAAAATGGATTATTTGAATCGGTTAGTCAAATGGATTATTTGAATGAGTGAATCTTTTACTGGAGACTCACTCTCAATGGCTCAGTTGAATCAGTAAATCGTTTACTGGAGACTCACTCTGAACAGATCATTTGAATCAGTGAGTTATTTACTGGAGACTCACTCTAAATTGATTATTTGAATGTTTTTGTCAAATGGATTATTTGAATGAGTGAATCTTTTACTGGAGACTCACTCTCAATGGCTCAGTTGAATCAGTAAATTGTTTACTGGAGACTCACTCAGAACAGATCATTTGAATCAGTGAGTTATTTACTGGAGACTCACTCTAAATGGATTATTTGAATCAGTTAGTCAAATGGATTATTTGAATGAGTGAATCTTTTACTGGAGACTCACTCTCAATGGCTCAGTTGAATCAGTAAATCGTTTACTGGAGACTCACTCTGAACAGATCATTTGAATCAGTGAGTTATTTACTGGAGACTCACTCTAAATTGATTATTTGAATGTTTTTGTCAAATGGATTATTTGAATGAGTGAATCTTTTACTGGAGACTCACTCTCAATGGCTCAGTTGAATCAGTAAATCGTTTACCGGAGACTCACTCAGAACAGATCATTTGAATCAGTGAGTTATTTACTGGAGACTCACTCTAAATGGATTATTTGAATCAGTTAGTCAAATGGATTATTTGAATGAGTGAATCTTTTACTGGAGACTCACTCTCAATGGCTCAGTTGAATCAGTAAATCGTTTACTGGAGACTCACTCAGAACAGATCATTTGAATCAGTGAGTTATTTACTGGAGACTCACTCTAAATTGATTATTTGAATCTTTTAGTCAAATGGATTATTTGAATGAGTGAATCTTTTACTGGAGACTCACTCTCAATGGCTCAGTTGAATCAGTAAATCGTTTACTGGAGACTCACTCAGAACAGATCATTTGAATCAGTGAGTTATTTACTGGACACTCACTCTAAATGGATTATTTGAATCAGGAATCAAATGGATTATTTGAATGAGTAAATCATTTACTGGAGACTCCTTCTGACTAAATCATTATAGTCAGTGAGTTGTTCACTGTAGGCTCACCCTGAACAGATTATTTGAATCAGTGAATCATTTACCAGAGACTCACTCTGAATGGATCATTTGAATCAGTGAGTTGTTTACTGTAGGCTCACTCTGGACGGATTATTTGAATCAGTGAATCATTTACCAGAGACTCGCTCTGAATGGATCGTTTGAATCAGTCAGTTGTTTACTGTAGGCTCATTCTGAACAGATCATTTGAATCAGTAAATCATTTACCAGAGACTCACTCTGAATGGATCATTTGAATCAGTGAGTTGTTTACTGTAGGCTCACTCTGGATGGATTATTTGAGTCAGTGAATCATTTACCAGAGACTCACTCTCAACAAATCATTTTAATCAGTAAATCATTTACTGGAGACTCCGAATAGATCATTTGAACCCGTAAATCATTTACTGGAGACTCACTCTGAAGGAATCATTCGAATCAGTGCGTCATTTACTGGAGTGAGACTCACGCCAAACAGATAATTTAAAACAATGAGTTGTGTACTGGAGGCTCATTCTGAATGGATCATTCAAATCAGTGAATCATTTTAATGGAATGGGACTCACTCTGAACAGATTATTTGAATCAGTGAGTTGTATAGGCTCAATCTGAATGGATCATTCCAATCGATGAATCATTTACTGGAGTGAGAAGATCATTAGAGTCAGTGAGTTGTTGACTCATTCACAGATGCCAGTCCAATTTGTGTGCACTATCCCTTTAAATACAGTATTGAAGTAAACCACACAGAAGCATGAAGCATGTTTCTTCCAGCTCATCTTATTATTGTTCTGGATTTGATGCATGCGGTGGTTCTCCATCGGCCGCGTCTGACCTCAATGCAGCTCCATGGATCAGCACCGCCCTAATAGCAGAGGCAGCGGCGCGTGGCCTTTAAAAGCGTGCGTGGAATAAAGTTCAGGTGTCAGAAGTTCAACTGATTTATAATGGCGAGGCGCGTCTTGATTAAGTGCTGATGTCACCCGATTCCTCAGCGCTCATTTGCCGAATCAAGCCGTGCAGATCCAACAAACAAGACGAATGGCCGAGCGAGTCGCCGTAACCTTTGTGTTTTCACGTTCAGGCTTCATCCAATCATGTGCCACAGAAGTGCAGCGCTCTCCATTTGCTTTATTTATGGCTTTGCTCCTTGTCTAATGTGCGGGAACTTTAGGCGGGAAGCAAAGAATAAACGAGCAGCGTGTTTTCATGCATGTGTGTGTTTTTCGCTCCACAGACCTGTCATGTTTTTGTGTGTGCGTGTGTGTGTGTGTGTGTGTGTGTGTGTGTGTGTGGTATTTGTGCTTTGCTTTCAAGTACAAATTGTCACCTTAGAATTATACGGTTCTATTTGACATTTTTTTTGTCAAAATTGAGTTATTCACATCTTCTTATCAAATGACAATTTATTTACATTATATGATGTTTTTTTTTATAAGTTGTTTACATTTTAAGACTTTATTTAAAAAACAAAAAAGGTTTATCTTCAAAGTTGAGCTCTATTTGGCTCTATAACGTTCTTACTGTGAGCCAATCAGCATTTTTAATCAACCCAGGCTGAAGCTACGGTCACACTGGGCTTTGTGTGTGCGAAATTCTGTTGTGCGGCGCTGCGAAAAGGGGCGGGATTAAACAAGATGATTAGACATTAAAAAAAGCGAGCGATTGCTCCATGTTTTAAATTTCTGTCCAGAGAGGTCCTGTTTTGATCCTCGATTGGTCTCACGCAGTCAAGTGATGCGATTTCGCAGGTCAGAGTTCACCAAGCTTGAACTTTGCACCGCAGCGACATGCGAAACTTGACGCATGACCCTGCGTTTCCGGTCTGACGCATTCGCGTGCGTATGAATGGAAGTCTATGGGAGGAAAAGCCCAGTGTGACCACAGCTTCATTATGAAAACGTAGTCCCGAGGACGTTTCTGGAGACCACAAAATACGTCCCGGGAGGTACGTATTTTTGCAGTTTTTGGTTTTCGCGAATCCGCGAGAGGCCGCTGTGTGTGCCTTTTTGGCTTCTCAGATGTCTCCCGCGAGTGCCGTTCGCGCCCGTGCTGTTCTTGCGTAAACCCACCAGAGGGCGCTTTCGAATGAACGTCTGTCTGTCCGACCCACCCTTCTCCTTCCCTGAACCCAACCAATTTTACCGATTGACCTGCCCGCCCTAAACCCAACCAACAATTTATAAAAGCCGTCCAGAAAAAGAAGTTTCTGATTTTCTGATTACAGTTTCTGATTTTTTTTGCCACGTTTTGGGATTTTACCACATTTTCACCCTGTTATGAACTTCTTCACTTTATTTCTTGGATTCTGTTTTTTGTGTTACCTGATTTCTGGAACAGCTCTTCCCCAGACTCGAACCCGGTCGTCGTCATCGTCAGCTCCTCTCTGCGTCTTAAGTCCGCCGATGTACATGGCGAGCTAACCGGACAAACTGGTTGCAGCGGGAAAGCCCTCCACACGAAAGTAAGCGGTCAGCTGGCAAGCGCTAAAAGGAACAGCGTCATACCGGTGCGCAGTATTCGCTTATAAATGAAATGCAGCCATACGTACCTCCGGCTACATAATTCGCGGTCTCCAGAAACGTGCTCGGGACTACGTTATCAGAATGAGCCTTGGTTGCTTTTAATGCAAGCACGAGGACCAATCAGGATCAGCTTTCTTTGTTATTTTGCCGGACTGCTCCATTGACAGCGGGAAACACCAGAAAGACAAAATCACACTAAATCAGAGTCGACCAAATAATGCCAGACCACACAAACTGAGATGTGTGTAAATGTGATGATTTAGAAGCATTTCTTGATATTGAGATTCATTCATTCATTTTATTTTCGGCTTAGTCCCTTTATTAATCTGGGGTCACCACAGCGGAATGAACCGCCAACCTATCCAGCATATGTTTTACGCAGCGGATGCCCTTTCAGCTGCAACCCATCACTGGGAAACACCCATACACACTCATTCACACAAATACACTATGGACAATTTAGCTTACCCAATTCACCTGTACCGCATGTCTTTGGACTTGCAGGGGAAACCGGAGCTTCCGGTTTATTTATTTATTTTCTGAGGAACTATACTTAAAAAATATCTGTTAATTAACAGATTTATGTTTATTTCCGGTTGTGAATTGCATTATGGGATGTTGATCTCTGCTCTGTACACTTTTAATGTTGTAAATTCAACTCTACAGTTTAACAAAGTGACTTTTATTCACATTTTAGGAGTTTGAAATAATATAATGTGTAAGAAATAATAAATATATTGAGAAATAAGTACTGGCAGTTTATTACAAGATGTTTCTAGTGTAATATATTGTCTGGGTTGGTGTTGTATATCACTTTATACTGTTAAAATGTTCATAAAAGTCACTTTTCAAGGTTAAAAGTTTGTCCAAGGTCTCATAATGCAATTAAATTATACATGAACGGCGAAAAATAGAACATGAATCACAAAATATGGAAAACTGCTAATTTATGGGTGTTTTTTTTTTATTATTAACAAAAAATAATACAGTCAACAAACAACTAAAATAAGGCTTAATGCATTGCTGCTTAATAATAATAAGGTAGTAGCTGGGTTTATATTGTATAGCATTTGGGATGAATAAGATTATACTTTATATATACTAATAAATAATTTTCTGTCAACAGTTATTTTGCTTGTTGGGTAAGTGTATTTTGATTTAAGAAAGTTTTTTTTTTTTTGGCAGTTTGTCCAATAACAATCCTTTTTTTGTTGTTGTTGCAGTACAGTATAACAAGTACAATAAGACAAAATCCAAACAAACTTGTTCATCAAAATTTACAGAACAGAGCTCAAATAATAATAAGATAGCTAATAAATGAAAAGGAATGAGTACATGACAGTAAATACACTTAAGAAACGAAACAAATTACAATATACAAACTGTAATAAATGCTGGGTGCCACACAATTCCTTCATGTTGTCCCAACATAAATTGATTAATTTTTTTTTACAAATTTAAGTGGATTGAACATAAAACAATTAAGTTGTGCCCCCAAAAGGCTCAAGAATTGTGTTGTTTCAGCTTATTTCAAATTAGTAGTTTAAATAAATTATTTTCACCGTAAAAATATCTGTTAATGAACAGTTTCCATATTTTGTGATTAATTTTCTGTTTATTTGCGGTTGTGAATGGCATTATGGGATGTTGATCTCTGCTCTGTACACTTTTAATGTTGTAAATTCAACTCTACAGTTTAACAAAGTGACTTTTATTCACATTTTAGTCTGCTCTGCCGACTTTTGATGTTGAAAATTCTCTCTGCAGTTTAACAGAGTGACTTTTATTCACATGTTAGTAGTTTTGATATACTGCAATGTATAAGAAATTAATACTATCTAGAGAAATAAGTGTAAAATAACAGAAAACATATTGGCAGTTTATTACTAGGAAAAGGTTTATTAGGCAAAGGTTTTTGTAGTGTAATATACCACACCAATGTAGGAATGGATTTTAAACCACAGCGGTTTGAACTGTAGTTCTGCCGAATGGGCAGCATTAATAGCTATAAATGTGGGAGAGCGTTGATATTATGTGATTGTATTGTATGCAATATGGAGCAGTTAAGTGTTGATGTTAAATCAAAAGTAATTCACAAATACTTGAAAATGAGATGATTTAATGACAATAATTCTGTATGGTTACAACTGAATTAATTACAAAATAACTGTATAAAATGATCAAATATGAAATGATAAACCATATGAAATAAATTGTACCCAGCTTAAATGTAAAATTAAAGTTACCAGAGGTAGAAGGAGAGATACAGGGGGAGGGAGAGAGAGACAGAGAGCAGGCCCAGAAGTTAGCCTGATTGCAGTAGAGTCAGAGAAGATAGACTCCAGAGAAGGAGAGGAGCAGAGGAGGAAAGCAGACCAGGAAAAGCCAGGCCAGGAAAAGAAAAAGAGGCAGAGCAGCGTTTTACCACCTATTTTGTATCTTTCTTGACCATGTGACTAAAGCCCAAATGCTGAGACATTCAAACTGACCAATCAACATGTGAACACATCGTAAAACTCCCAAAGTCCACATACCAGGCCCTGATCTTATCAGTATCTGCCTTTGGAGCCAGTATGGACCTTCTTGAGTCAAAAATACACGTTTTGTCATATAAACAAACGCATATAATAATTTAGCCTCTTACACCAACGCAGACAATATATCACTTTAAACTATTAAAAATATTCATAAAAGTCACTTTTTCAAGGTTAAATGATTGATCAAGGTCTCATAATGCAATTCAAGAGCATAAATGAACGAGAAAATAAAGTATGAATCACAAAATATTGAAAACTGCTAATTTATGGGTATTTTTTATTATTAACAAAACAATTATACAGTTAACAAACCACTAAAATAAGGGTTGTAGCACAACGCACTTGTAAATAGCTGCTTATTAATAGTAAGGTAGTAGTTGGGTAGTAAGGTAGTAATAAATAATTTTCTGTCAACAGTGTCAATGTAACAGGTTATAAAAATGCTTCCACTTGCTTTTATTTTATGTACATGGCCCTTTAATTCTAAATGACCCCCCTCTCTGTTAATTGGCTGGTGGCATGTTATAAACTAGTTCTGGACAGGTCATTATTATTCGCGCCAGCCAAGAGATTGGTCGTGGTGAGTGAGTGCTCCTGTAAAATATATATTTTTTTGTTTTTATTATTCATAATGTATCATTTCTTTGTGCATACAACTTTATAATTGCTAATAGACACCCATCATTGCAGGACGACATGTTAGAATGCCGAAACTGATCACTGTGGTTTTACTCTGTTTACCAGGTACATGATTTAATATTTACTGTGTTTCTGAACTCATGTTATATGTTTAATTGATTATTATTCGCGCCAGCCAAGAGAGTGGTCGTGGACGACATGTTAGACTGCCGAAACTGATCACTGTGGTTTTACTCTGTTTACCAGAATAAAGTGATCTGTTCAAGGCGTGATTGGGTATCAGGTCTCATCTGTACAGTACACAACGCAAAGGAAACCGAGTACTAACCGTTACATCAACACCAACAATTTTGCTTCTTGGTTAAGTGGGTAAGTTATTTTCCTGAAAGTCTGCATTTTTTGAGCAAATAAGATTGTAAAAAAATATCTTGTTGTATTCTCCCTTTCACTGCGCTCTAAGTTTTCCCAAATATGATGACATTTGCTACTGAGAAACCCGGAAATGTGAACAGAGTCTATTAAACCCCTTCTGTTTCACACACATGTTGCTGAGTATTGCTTAGCTGTTGCAGTCATTCAAAGCGTTTCCCTTGTTTATTGTTCCCCTGTGTTTTTAACTTTGGACTTTTTAGCACTTTTCTGATTCTTTGCCTGCCCTGAACCTTTTGCCTGTCTTTAGATTACGCTCTTGGATCATCTTCAACACTGTTTATGCTGGTTTTCGACCCCTGCCTGCCTGACCATACTAAATAAAGCTGCCTTTGGAACTACCCCTGTCTGCACGTCCTCTATTCGCAACAAATATCCAGAGAAATAAGGCTGTAAAATAACAGTAAATGTACTGGCAGATTATTACCAGGTTTTTGTAGCGTAAAATACAACACCAACACAGACAATATAGCACTGCAAACTATTAAAAATGCTCATAACAGTTCAAAGTTTTCAACATTTAAAGCTTTTAAAGGAAAGATCAATGTCCCATAATGCAATTCAAAAGAATAAATAAATAAATAAAATGGAAAACTATCAATTCACAGCTATTTTTACACAGTTTTCTATCAATTAAAATCTCTTCACTAAACTAAACCATCTTCTTCCTGAATTCAATTTTACCATGTCACCTACTGTGTTCTGCCTCGCTCTGCTTTGCTATCTGCTGCCATACGTGTGAAGTTATTCCTCTTCTTCCTGTAACACCTACAAAGGGTACATCACAAGCTCACTCGAGGGGGAGAGAGAGTGAAAAACAGCAGCGACACCGATCGGCTGCCGGCAGTGTCATCTGTGAATAAACAGTGTGTCAGAGTGACTGTTTTTGTCTTTTCAGGTGCTGTCAGCTGCTGGATGAGACGTGAGGATCACTGCATTATTACAGCTGCTTTACCCAGGTATGGACACTGATCTCACTCTTCACCTGCACTGTTAAATTATCTATTAACAGTTTTGTATTTTCTGAGGCGGCACGGTGGCTCAGTGGTTCGCACTGCCACCACACAGCAAGATGGTTCCAGTCCCGGCTGGGTCTGTTGGCGTTTCTGTTAGGAGTTTGTATGTTCTCCCTGTGTTGGTGTGGGTTTCATCAGGGTGCTCCGGTTTCCCCCACAGTCCAAACACATACTCTATAAGGGAATTGGATACGGTAAATTGGCTGTAGTGTGTGTGTGTGTGTGTGTGTGTGTGTGTGTGTGTGTGTGTGTGTGCGTGTGTGTGCGTGTGTGTGTGCGTGTGTGTGTGCGTGTGTGTGTGCGTGTGTGTGCGTGTGTGTGTGCGCGTGCATGCGTGCGTGCGTGTGAATGAACGCATGTAGGTGTTTCCCAGTACTGGGATCTGGCTGGAAGGGCATCAGCTGCGTAAAACATATGCTGGAATAGTTGGTAGTTCATTCTGCAGTGGCGACCTCTGAAATAGACACTAAGCCGAAGGAAAATAAATGAATCATAAAATATGGAAAGCTGCAGATGTCTGGATATTTTTACATAAGGGGAGAGCTGGGCGCAAAGTAAAACTTTTAGGTTTTGGTCAAATAATTAATAAAGTAATGGGGTTAGACGAACCATATTTGTTTTTACCAATAACACACAAGCCTCTCCTACAAATGAGCACTGGAATTATGATGGCCGGACCTATGGTTTCTGTGCAATATTGCCAAAAGTTCCAGTAGTAAAAATGCCACCTACCTGGCAAGTTGTAACAGACAGAGGGTTAGTTGTAACACATGCTTATAAAGGCAGATTTCACACAGTTAATTTAAAATCAGTTCACTTTAAATAGGAGCTATATTTCCTCAGTAATTGACTTATTTCTTTTTTATTCTTCATATCACAGTATGTTTATTTATTTATTTGTTTTTTGGATAAACACATTTGAATCTATTTGCATTATTATCCATTATTATACGGTGCATTTATTTGCAGTATTGGCAATAAAATATATTTTTGCTTTTAAAATAATATTTTCTATTAAAATCATTTTATTTAAAAAGTTCTCAACATTATTCTCAACATTTAAAAACATATTTTGTTAGTTTAGTTGGTGTCCAACAGTGTTTGGCTTAATTGTTACAACTAACCCCGCTGTGTCATGTTTTCCTCAAAACTGGCTAGCAGTCACTGTGTGTTTGTTACATCTTTCAAAATGGTTTCATCTTTTAGCCTAGAAGACGGTAATCACAACAATATAAGATTTTACGTTCATACTTTCACAGATTTTTTTAAAATAAAAAAATAATGACTATAATAAAAAATACTTTTATGTTGCAAAAATGGTTTCTCCTGTGTTTCTCATCTAAATTTTGCCAAACTTTTTCAGTAATTGGCAGGAAGACGTCTGCCGACACTGTGGTGAAAACCTTGGAAGCATGCCATCATGGCTAACCCTGAGCAAATACCTTAAAACTCTGTGTTACATTTACCCCGTGTTACTTTGTGCCCCGCGCTCCACTACAGTGTGCTCAGAGACCCCAACACACACAAGGGTAACATAAAAATAGCTAATAAGCTCACATTTTAATTTAAAGTACAATTACCAAACCATTAACTAAGACTTTTTAACTCAGTAAACTACTAATTAGCTGCTTATTAATCGTTAATAAGGTAGTACTGTAGTTAGGCATGGGCTGGTATAAGATTCTGACGGTATGAGAACCTTGGATAAAAATATCATGGTTTCACGGTATCACAGTATTGTATTTACTGCTCTAATATAAGTTCTTTTTTTAAATGTCTGTGGTAAAAAACAAAAACTTTTCCCTCTTTGAAACATTATATTTAATTTTTTGAAAGATTTATGATATTTTGAAGCAGTAAACATGTCAGGCTCAATTCAAATGAATCACTGACTTCTGCTGTCGACATCTTTGGATATCTTTTCTGCTGGAGATACTATTGTCCTAAAAAAACAAACAAAAAATGTAAATAAATCTTACACATACCTTAGGAATGATATTAAAGAAAATTTTGGCGGTTTTAAAACCTTGACTTTTCCAAACCGCTGTATACCTTGAAAATGGTTATTCCCCCATGCTTAGTAGTAGTTGGTTTGGGCATGTAGAATAAGATCATAATTTATAAGTGCTAATAAACAGTTAATATCTTAATAATAGGCTTATAATGAGCTTACTTAAACTAGGCAGCATGGTGGCTCATTGGTTAGCACTGTTACAAGAAGGTTGCTGGCTTTCAAATAACTGATTTATTTTATATTTGCAATGATGACAGTAAATACTATTTGACTATATGTTATTCAGTACACTTCTATACAGCTTAAAGTGACATTTAAAGGCTTAACTAGGTCAATTAGGTTAACTAGGCATGTTAGGGTAATTAGGCAAGTTATTGTATAATGATGGTTTGTTCTGTAGACTATCTAAACTTAAAGGGGCTAATAATTTTGACCTTTAAATGGTTTTATAAAACATAAAAACTGCTTTTATTCTAGTCGAAATAAAACAAATAAGACTTTCTCTAGAAGAAAAAATATTATCAGACATACTGTGAACATCTCCCTGCTCTGTTAAACATCATTTGGGAAATATTTAAAAGAGAAAAAAATCCAAGGGGGGCTAATAATTCTGACTTCAACTGTATATATACAGTTGAATATTTGTGTATATATATGTGTGTATATATATATATATATATATATATATATATATATATATATATATATATATATATATATATTAACCTTCTTTTAATATACTAATAGTTTTGACTTCAACTACATCTATATATATATATATATATATATATATATATATATATATATATATATATATATATATATATATATATATATATATATATATATATGTATATATATATATGTATATATATATATATATATATGTATATGTATATGTATGTGTATGTGTGTGTATATATATGTATATATATATATATATATATATATACCTTCTTTTAATATACTAATAGTTTTGACTTCAACTACATCTGCATTTGTATGCATCAGAACTCTTTACATATATATAAAATTAAAAACATCTTTGAGTAAAATCTATCAGAAAGTAGCTGTGGAGTGAACTTAAGCACTCCCGTTGGCTCCCATTGTCCTGTCTGGAGATGGGAATGACTAATTGGTGATAATTGTTGGTAATTCCCCGTGCGTGCGTCTCCTTCAGGCCATTCCTGTGTGGTCAAGAAGGAGATTTCCGTTATTGATGTGACAACGCAAAATTGAAAACCTTTGGCGGCGCGTCAGCCCCTAATTAATCGCTCTAATTTCATCTCACCATGGCTCTTCAGCCATCAAATGAATGCGATTACGGCAGCGAGAGCCATTTTGTTGCTCAAGCACGGGAGGTTACTCATGCTAATTAGCGGCTAGCCCGGAGAAGACAAGGGCCTGAGGGTCGGCCAGAAGAGTCCTAAATAGAGCTAAACGGTCACATAATGACCTCAGGAACACGTAGCCATGCTCGTTCTCATTTTCATAATGTATTACACTCAAGTCCACTTGGACACAATGGGGCAAGAGGCGATTAGCGAGCGCAGGCCTCCGCCTGTGGGGCCGTGCTAACTGATACTTAGCTTCCGTCTTAATGAATTTTACCTTCGTAAACTGCACGTCCTGTGAAAACGGCTATCAAGCTTCATCATCAAAGCGGAGGATTTTAAAGTATTTACTGTGTAATTATGAGGCATTGCAGTGTTTGTTTGTAACTGCGGTAGTTTAATTTGCTTCAAATTAATGCTTTATTTAACAAGGACGGTTTGGTCAAAAGTCACAGGAAAGACATTTATGATCAGTGTTGGGCTACTTTAAATAAGTAATAGTTTTCAAATTACTGACTACTACTGGAAAGTTGTAATTTGATTACATTTCTAATTCATTCATTTCCTTTTTGGCTTTGTCCCTTTATTATTTAAGGGCTGCCACAACAGAATGAACCGCCAACTAATCCAGCATATGTTATTACGCAGCGAATGCCCTTCCATAGACTACAGCAAATTTAGTTTAATTAATTCACCTATAACGCATGCGCTTGGACTTGTGGTGGAAACTGGAACACCAGGAGGAAACCCATGCCAACACGGGGAGAACATGCAAACTCCACACAGAAAATCCAACTGACCCGGGGCTCGAACCAGCGAGCCTTCTTGCTGTGAGGTGACAGTGCTAACCACTGAGACACTGTGTCGCCCACATTACTAATTACCTAATGTAAAAAGTAACTCTAACCATTGGCATCGGCCACTTTATTAGGTACACCTGTCCAACTGCTCGTTAATGCAAATTGCTAATCAGCCAACCACATGGCAGCAACTCAATGCATTTAGGCATGTAGACATGGTCAAGATGATCTGCTGCAGCTCAAACTGAGCATCAGAATGGGGAAGAAAGGTGATTTAAGTGACTTTGAACATGGCATGGTTGTTGGTGCCAGACGGGCTGGTCTGAGTATTTCAGAAACTGCTGATCTACTGGGATTTACACGCACAACCATCTCTAGGGTTTGCAGAGAATGGTCTGAAAAAGGTAAAATATCCAGTGAGCGACAGTTCTGTGGGCGCAAATGCCTTGTTGATGCCAAAGATCAGAGGAGAATGGCCAGACTGGTTCCAGCTGATAGAAAGGCAACAGTAACTCAAACAACCACTCGTTACAACAGAGGTCTGCAGAAGAGCATCTCTGAACACACAACACGTCCAACCTTGAGGCGGATGGGCTACATCAGCAGAAGACCACACCGGGTGCCGCTCCTGTCAGCTAAGAACAGGAAACTGAGGCTACAATTTGCACAGGCTCACCAAAATTGGACCATAGAAGATTGGAGAAACGTTGCCTGGTCTGATGAGTCTCCATTTCTGCTGCCACATTCGGATGGTCGGGTCAGAATTTGGCGTCAAAAACATGAAAGCATGGATCCATCCTGCCTTGTATCAACGGTTCAGGCTGATGCTGGTGGTGTAATGGTGTGGGGGATATTTTCTTGGCACACTTTGGGTTCATTAGTACCAACTGAGCATCGTGTCAACGCCACAGCCTACCTGAGTATTGTTGCTGACCGTGTCCATCCCTTTGCTATCATTGTGGACCAAAATCTCTGAATATTTCCAGTACCTTGTGGATGCCATGAAGGATTAAAACAGTTCTGAAGGCAAAAGGGAGTCCAATCCGGTACTAGTAAGGTGAGTGTATGTAATGTGTGAGTGTGGTCATTTTGGGAGATGTTGTAAATGCAGGGAAAAATCACATTGATTAAAAATATCTTCAGAACAGAGACTGGATAATAAGATTATAGCTAGTTATGAATTCAGAGAAGTGTATGTTGACGGTAAAACTTACAAACAGCTTTTCATGAAGTACATAAATGGCTCTTATTTTGCAGTGGGTATGATCCAGTAAGCGGTGGTGCAGTGGGTAGCACTGTTGCCTCATAGCAAGAAGGTCGCTGGTTTGAGCCTCGGCTGGGTCAGTTAGCATTTCTGTGTGGAGTTTGCATGTTCTCCCCATGTTGGCGTGGGTTTCCTCCGGGTGCTCCGGTTTCCCCCACAGTCCAAAGACATGTGGTGCAGGTGACTTGGCTAAGCTGAATTGCCAGTAGTGTATCAGTGTGAATGAGAGTGTATGGGTGTTTCTCAGTGATGGGTTGCAGCTGGAAGGGCAGTGAAACATACGCTGGATAAGTTGCAGGTTCATTCCGCTGTGGCAACCCATAGGGACTAAGCCGAAGTAAAATAAATGAATGAATGAATGATCCAATAATGTCAGCACTAACTGAAAGTGACAGACAGGCGACGTCTCGTAGTCAAACCCAGAGTTTACTTAAGATTTAAATGCTTTCCTCATTAATGATCAATAATTGATCAGGTCATGTTTATTTAATATGCTGTAATGTGTTCTCCCACTCTTCACTTTACACACACAGGCCAGAGTGTTTACTGCTCATCACTACATGATGAATAGATCATGAGAACATTCTTCAATAATTGACAGAAATCAAGTGGTTGCCATCTGTGTGTGTGTGTGTGTGTGTGTGTGTGTGTGTGTGTGTGTGTGTGTGTTTGTGTGCATATTTGTTTGCGCACTTGTTTGTGTGCTTGCGGGTTTGTTTGTGTGCGTGTGTGTATGTCTGTGTGTGTGTGTGTGTGTGTGTGTGTGTATGTGTGTATGTGTGTGTGCCTGTGTCTATGTCTGTTTGTGTGTATGTGTGTTTGTGTGTGTGTGTGTGTGTGTGTGTACATTTGTGTGCAGGTGTGCTTGTGGGCTTGTTTGTGTGCTTGTGTGAGGGTGTGTATGTCTGTTTGTGTGTATGTGTATTTGTGGGTGTTTGTGTGGCTGTGTGTGTCTGCATGTGTGTGTGTGTGTATTTGTGTTTATGTATGAGTGTGTGATTGTGCATGTGGTTGTTTGTGTGTGTTGTCTGCTTGCATGTTGTTTTTTGTGCACGAATAAGTGTGTGTGTCTGTTAGTGTGCATGTTTGTGTTCATGTGTGAGTGCATTTGTTTGTGGTTTGTGTGCTTGTTTTTGTGCATGCCTGTGTGAGTTTCTGTAAGCATGTGTACATGTGTGTATATTTGTGTTTATGTATGAGTGAATGTGTGCAGTGTGTGCATGTGCACAATATGTGTTTTGTGTGTGTGTGTGTGTGTGTGTGTGTGCAGACTTGTTTGTGTGCATATGTGAGTGCATTTGTGTGTGGTTATTTGTGTCTGCGTGTGTATGTGTGTGTCTGTTTTTGTGCGTGCATATGTGCATGTGTGTTTATGTGCGTGTTTGACTGTGTATTTATCTGTGTCTGCGTGTGTGTGTGTGTGTTTGCTTGCTTGTTTATTTGTTCATGTGTGTGCATTTGTGTGTGCGTTGATTTATGTTTGAGTATGTGCACTGTTGCATGTGTGTGTGCATGTACTTGATTGTGCGTGCGTGTGTGTGTTCCCCAGCCGCAGGTCAGCATGTTTTGGTGTGGTGGTTCAGATGTACTGTGTGTTGTGATGGCCGTGTCGTGTTCTGCAGATGGAAGTGTGAATGACTGGCAGAGGAAAGACAAATGGTTTAATGATGCCCACCAGTCCGGCTCGAACACACACACATACACACAGAGAGAAAGCCGAAGGTGCTCAAGCAGGTCAGACAGGTGAAATACCCAGCACACATCAGCTTTAACAAACATGGCATCTGATCTGAGGCTGAACATGGGCAGAAACTCTCCAGCAGTGAAGCGTGTGATTCTAGTCAGCTGATTTCAGTCATTCTGATGACGTGTGTTTTACTATGCCAATGTACAGTCAAGACAGAAATATCAGCCCTCATGTAAAAACTAAATATCCAAATTGCTGTTTAACAGAGCAAGGGCATTTGCACAGTATTTTTATTAGCACCCTAGTAACCACCTAGTAACACCTTAGTAATCACTCAAGATGACCTAGCAACTGTCTAGAAACGCCTTAGCAACCCCCTGGTCACCACTCAGAACAAACCCAGCAACCAACTAGCAACACCTTAGCAACCACTCAGAACATGCTAGCAACCACCTTACAATGCCTTAGCAACCATTCAGAACACCCAAGCAATACCTTAGCAACCATCCAGAAAACCCTAATTACCACCTAGCTATACTTTAGCAACCAATCAGAACACCATATAAACTGCATACCAATGCCTTAGCAATCACTCAGGACACCCTAGCAACCACCTAGTAAGACCTTAGTAATCACTCAAGATGACCTAGCAACTGTCTAGAAACGCCTTAGCAACCCCCTGGTCACCACTCAGAACAAACCCAGCAACCAACTAGCAACACCTTAGCAACCACTCAGAACATGCTAGCAACCACCTTACAATGCATTAGCAACCATTCAGAACACCCAAGCAATACCTTAGCAACCATCCAGAAAACCCTAATTACCACCTAGCTATACTTTAGCAACCAATCAGAACACCATATAAACTGCATACCAATGCCTTAGCAATCACTCAGGACACCCTAGCAACCACCTAGTAAGACCTTAGTAATCACTCAAGAAAACCTAGCAACTGTCTAGAAAAGCCTTAGTAATCATTCAAGATGACCTAGCAACTGTCTAGAAACGCCTTAGCAACCACCTGGCCACCACTCAGAACACCCCAGCAACCAATTAGCAACACCTTAGCAACCACTCAGAACACCATAGCAACCGCCTTGCAATGCCTTAGCAGCAACCATTTAGGAAAACCTCGCAACTGTCTAGAAACGCCTTAGCAACCACGCAGAACACTCTAGCAACCACCTTGCAACCATTCAGAACACCCTAATAACCACCTAGCAACCACTCAGAACTTCATAGCAACTGCCTAACAATGCCTTAGCAACCACTCAGGACACCCTAGCTACCACATAGTAACACCTCAGCAACCACTCAACACCATAGCAGCCCCCTAGCAATGTCTTAGTAATCACTCAAGATAACCCTAGCAACCATCTAGAAATTCCTTGGCAACCACCTGGCCACCACTCAGAACACCCAACAACCAACTAGCAACACCTTAGCAACCACTCAGAACACCATAGCAACTGCCTTGCAATGCCTTAGCAACCACTCAGGACAACCTAGCAACCGTTTAGATCTGCCTTAGCAACCACCTAGCAACCACTCAGAACATTATAGCAACCTTCTTGTAACACCTTAGCAACCACTCAGGACAACCCAGCAACCATCATGAAATGCCTTAGTAACCACTAATAACCACTAAGAACACCCTAGCAACCACCTAGCAACACCTTAGCAATCACTCAGAACCCCATAGCAACAATTTAGAAACAACTTAGCAACCACTCAGAGCACCCTAGCAACCACTTAGAACACCTTAGCAACCACCTAGAAACACCCTAGCAACCCTTCAGAGCACCCTAACAACCATCTAGCAACACCTTAGCAACCACTCAGACACTGCTAGGCAGGTGCTATGGTGTTCTAAGTAACTGGCTCAGGACAACCTTGCAACTGTCCAGAAATGCCTTTGCAATGAAGTGCAGAGTGATGTCATCAAAACTTAAGATCCTCATTGGTTGAAATGAGAGAATAATTTTGTATGTTTGATTCTTCAGATGCTAATTTCATCATTGTTTTGTAGTTTCAAAGGCTCAGATAGTCATAATAAGACTAATAACATTACATTTCTGATTCAGTCTTTTAACCTTTAGCGTTATCTTAGAGCTGTCGTGCTTTATATGAACATGACACGACACTTCAGAATAGAGACTTTTATTTTAACATTTTTTATTGTGAAAAAACAAACACTAAATCAGTACAAATAGTTACATCTTTGTTGGTGCTTTTTTTTACAAAAAAGAAGAAAAATAATAATAAAAAGAAAAAAAAACTAAAATAATAATATTAATAATAATTATAATAGGGGAAAAGAAAAATGGAAACGAGTTATAAGTGTACAGAAAATTACAACCAGCTATAACAATCAAATGTTCAGATTATAGGTGGGCATAGATTATTAATTTTAATCTAGATTAATCTAGATTTAAATGGCTCACTTGAATTCTGCGGAAGGCATTCAGAATATCTGTGCTATCCAAATAATAAGTCTTTGAGAATGGGTTTCTCAAGCCAGGTGGCGCATTAGACAAGGGGCTTATCTCCTGTTTTCAAAATGCATCACAAACTGCTCCAGAATCTGTTCTATTATGATAATTGATGATGAAAATAAATGATGTTCAATAAGATGTACTTGTGTTTACTAACTGTTTATTCAGTTAAACATGAATGTTGAACTGGAGGCCTACATATGCTCCAAACAGTGATTTTTGATTCAATCATGGACCAGTCCAGCAGTCAAATCAGTAAAGATGTAAAAACAAAAACAGTTCATTTATTATTTTTAGTTGTGAATTCCTTTAAAAAACAAATCATTTCAATAGATTTACAAGGTGCTTTATCTGTTATTATTATTATTATTATTATTATTATTATTATTATTATTATTATTTTGCATTACGATAAAATGTAGAAAAGGAGACTGAATGATATAAGAAAAAATAGTATAAAAATATCTAAAAAATAATATTTAAAATATATATTTATATGATATAAATTTTATATAATTCCACCCTGTGGCTGGAATTGCTTAAGGCCCCTAAATCCGCCCCTGACTCTAACTACCCAACACAAAAACAGAGGTCAAAAGGTTTTACAAATAAAATGGCATCAAACTCCTTATTATACGAATATTATATACACTATTTACAAACTATTTACAAAACATGCAACCAAATTTAAGGGACAATCCAAAAATCAATGTCAGCAAGCAAAAAGGTCTAACAAGCCAGTGGAACAAAGTATCATTAACAAAGCAAACACAAAACAAACAGTACTCACAAATCTCTACTCACTCAAAACAAACAGTACTCACAAATCTCTAGTCACACAAAACAAACAGTACACACAAATCTCTAGTCAAACAAAACAAACAGAACTCACAAATCTCTACTCACTCAAAACAAACAGTACTCACAAATCTCTAGTCAAACAAAACAAACAGTACTCACAAATCTCTAGTCACACAAAACAAACAGTACTCACAAATCTCTAGTCAAACAAAACAAACAGTACTCACAAATCTCTACTCACTCAAAACAAACAGTACTCACAAATCTCTAGTCAAACAAAACAAACAGTACTCACAAATCTCTACTCACTCAAAACAAACAGTACTCACAAATCAGTACTCACTCAAAACAAACAGTACTCAAAAATCTCTACTCACTCAAAACAAACAGTACTCACAAATCTCTACTCACTCAAAACAAACAGTACTCACAAATCAGTACTCACTCAAAACAAACAGTACTCACAAATCTCTACTCACTCAAAACAAACAGTACTCACAAATCTCTACTCACTCAAAACAAACAGTACTCACAAATCTCTAGTCACTCAAAACAAACAGTACTCACAAATCTCTACTCACTCAAAACAAACAGTACTCACAAATCTCTACTCACTCAAAACAAACAGTACTCACAAATCTCTAGTCACTCAAAACAAACAGTACTCACAAATCTCTACTCACTCAAAACAAACAGTACTCACAAATCTCTAGTCACTCAAAACAAACAGTACTCACAAATCTCTACTCACTCAAAACAAACAGTACTCACAAATCTCTAGTCACTCAAAACAAACAGTACTCACAAATCTCTACTCACTCAAAACAAACAGTACTCACAAATCTCTACTCACTCAAAACAAACAGTACTCACAAATCTCTACTCACTCAAAACAAACAGTACTCACAAATCTCTAGTCAAACAAAACAAACAGTACTCACAAATCTCTAGTCAAACAAAACAAACAGTACTCACAAATCTCTAGTCAAACAAAACAAACAGTACTCACAAATCTCTACTCACTCAAAACAAACAGTACTCACAAATCTCTACTCACTCAAAACAAACAGTACTCACAAATCTCTAGTCACTCAAAACAAACAGTACTCACAAATCTCTACTCACTCAAAACAAACAGTACTCACAAATCTCTACTCACTCAAAACAAACAGTACTCACAAATCTCTAGTCAAACAAAACAAACAGTACTCACAAATCTCTACTCACTCAAAACAAACAGTACTCACAAATCTCTACTCACTCAAAACAAACAGTACTCACAAATCTCTACTCACTCAAAACAAACAGTACTCCCAAATCTCTAGTCAAACAAAACAAACAGTACTCACAAATCAGTACTCACTCAAAACAAACAGTACTCACAAATCTCTACTCACTCAAAACAAACAGTACTCACAAATCTCTACTCACTCAAAACAAACAGTACTCACAAATCAGTACTCACTCAAAACAAACAGTACTCACAAATCTCTAGTCACTCAAAACAAACAGTACTCACAAATCTCTAGTCACTCAAAACAAACAGTACTCACAAATCTCTACTCACTCAAAACAAACAGTACTCACAAATCTCTAGTCATTCAAAACAAACAGTACTCACAAATCTCTACTCACTCAAACAAACAGTACTCACAAATCTCTAGTCATTCAAAACAAACAGTACTCACAAATCTCTAGTCACTCAAAACAAACAGTACTCACAAATCTCTAGTCAAACAAAACAAACAGTACTCACAAATCTCTACTCACTCAAAACAAACAGTACTCACAAATCTCTACTCACTCAAAACAAACAGTACTCACAAATCTCTAGTCACTCAAAACAAACAGTACTCACAAATCTCTAGTCAAACAAAACAAACAGTACTCACAAATCTCTACTCACTCAAAACAAACAGTACTCACAAATCTCTACTCACTCAAAACAAACAGTACTCACAAATCTCTAGTCAAACAAAACAAACAGTACTCACAAATGTCTACTCGCTCAAAACAAACAGTACTCACAAATCTCTACTCGCTCAAAACAAACAGTACTCACAAATCTCTACTCACTCAAAACAAACAGTACTCACAAATCTCTAGTCACAACGTTAACATTCAAAAACTCTGCATTACACAACATACAACCGTTTCAACAGACACAAAGCAAATGACCAAAGCAAGATGGACCCCAAGGAAGTTGTGTCATGGCTTTTAAAACACTGCAGGCCAATCTGTAACAAGCAATCAGCTGGAAGTAGCCAATCAGATGTTTTCTAGGCAAAGCAGAGAAACAGATGAGCCAAGACAACCATAGGGTTGTAACACTTTATTCATCAGGGGTCGTCAAAGTGAAATGAACCGCCAACTATTCCAGCATATGTTTTACGCAGCAGATGCCCTTCAAGCCACAACTCTCAGTACTAGGAAACACCCAAACACACTCATTCACACACACACACTCGTACACTACGGCCAATTTAGTTTATTCAATTCCCCTATAGTGCATGTGTTTGGACTGTGGGGGAAACCGGAGCACCCTAAGGAAACCCACACCAACACAGGGAGAACATGAAAACTCCACACAGAAATGCCAACTGACCCTGCTGGGACTCGAACCAGCGACCTTCTTGCTGTGAGGTGACAGTGCTAACCACTGAGTCTGACATATATCTAACTTCTGCATGCATACAATGAAAACCACAGGTTAAAATCTAACAAATCTTCTCTCATCAATGTTGCCAGAACTATAAAAAAGCAGCAAACTCCAAAAACTCCTTAAACCATAAATCACAAATACTTAGTGTAGGGGAAAAAAAGCTCATGTCTATATAATAATCTCATAAACTTGATTGATTTATCAGCCAAGCACAAACGACAAGTCCAAAATGTTTATAATAAGTGGACATGGCAACCCTGCAGGAGCCCACTGTAAATGTGAAAACTAAACACAATAAACTAAACCAACCTACAGTTTGAAGATATTAACAATGATGCTAACAAATGAAATCATTGTGTTAAAGGGCAGCATGGTAGCTCAGTGGTGAGCACTATCGTCTCACAGCAAGAAGGTCGCTGGTTTGAGTCCCAGCAGGGCCAGTTGGCATTTCTGTGTGGAGTTTGCATGTTCTCCCCGTGTTGGCAAAGGTTTCCTCCGGGTGCTCCGGTTTCCCCCACAGTTCAAGCACATGCGCTATAGGGTAATTGGATTAACTAAATTGGCCGTTGTGTGAGTGTGTGTGTGTGTGTGTGTGTGTGTGTGTGTGTGTGTGTGTGTGTGTGTGAGAGAGTGTATGGGTGTTTCCCAGTACTGGGTTTTGGCTGAAAGGACATCCGCTGCGTAAAACATATGCTGGAATAGTTGGTGGTTCATTATACTGTGGCGACCTCTGAAATAGAGACTAAGCCAAAGGAAAATGAATGAATAATATTCTAATTTTAAATCATGATTATAGGTGACCAAATTAATCCCAATTATATCAATGTTATCACATTTTTGTTCAAAATTTCTGAAAAGGTTTGAAAAATTATATCACACACTTATTCCTCCAAGTTTTTTATCTGAAAATGAACAAACCACAATTAAAATTTGTGTCTTTATGCAATTTTGATAATTTGGATTTTTTTGCTTTAATTTGTATTATTTAATTTTTACATTTCTGGGTTTCCAGCAGCAGAAGTCATAGTAGAGAGTACAACAATTTTATTTATTTATTTATTTATTTATTTATTTATTTATTTATTTATTTGTTTGTTTGTTTGTTTGTTCATTCATTTATTTAAATTGAATTGAATTGAAATTTTATTTATTTTATTTTATTTTATTTTATTTTATTTTATTTTATTTTATTTTATTTTATTTTATTTTTATGTATGTATTTATTTATTTATTTACTTTAATTATTTATTTATTTATTTATTTATTTATTTATTTATTTATTTTATTATGTATTTATTCATTTATTTATTTTTTTATTTTTTATTTTTTATTTTATTTATTTATTTTATTTTTTGTTTGTTTGTTTGTTTGTTCATTCATTTATTTTAATTGAATCGAAATTTAATTTTATTTATTTATTTATTTATTTTATTTTATTTTATGTATTTATTTATTTATTTATTTATTTTAATTAATTATTTATTTATTTTATTTTATTTATGTATTTATTTTTTATGTATTTATTTGTTTGTTTGTTTGTTTGTTCATTCATTTATTTGAATTGAATTGAATCGAAATTTTATTTTATTTCTTTTCTTTTCTTTTCTTTTCTTTTTATTTATGTATTTTATTTATTTATTTATTTATTTATTTATTTATTTATTTATTTATTTATTTATTTATTTATTTATTGCATTCCTATTTGCTCAGATAATTTTGCAAAACATATTTTATGTAAAATGCGGATTCAGGACACTCACGACAGTACTAAATAAAAAAATAACATACATTTTGTATGATCTCTCTTATTTTCTTCAAATTATTCACATTTAAACAAATACTTCAAGGGGTATGCAAACTTTTGAGCACAACTGTATATAGAAAAAGATTGCCATTCACAAAAACAGCCATTAGAATAACTTTGATGTGTGTTGATGTTGATGATGACATGTTTTAATTATGATGAAATTACTATTTGAAACGGTAACACTAACTTCATGAAATTAACCATGGTTTAAATCAGTAATCATAACTGCACAAATCTCTAATCTACATTCTCTTGCTTTTCCCACATACACAAACAACACTGTGGACACAGACTGAAGATGCTGCTGTGGACAGAGACATTTCCTCTTGTAAACTCGGTCTACGTAAGTGCCGTAGTTTCTGCAACACTTTTTTAATTGGGAATTTATTGTTAGGCAATCTGATGATAGACTTCTATCTGTAAAACAATCATTGGTATAAAACAGTTGAATTGTGTCACACGCACATCTAAATTCTTCTTCTACACCTCCTTAAAGCCTGATTGCAGTAAAATCATGTAAATTGACTTTTGCAGCATGGGACGGGATGGTTATTTGTATTATTAAGTGTTTTTTTATACTATTAAGTACTTTATTCATGTTTTTGAAAGTGCAAAAAGAATTTGCGCAATGCATGCACTCTAGGGATGAATGTCCTCACCAATCTCAAGAGCAAATCCACACCCTTGAGTCATTGTATAACAGTGTAGACAATCAAAAAGGCTTAAGAGGGCCAATAATATTGACTGTAAAGTGGTTTTTAAAAAAATTTAAAACTGTTTTTATTCTCGTCGAAATAAAACAAATAAGATAGTCTCCAGAAGAAAAAATATTATAGGAAATACTGTGAAAAATTATTAAGGAAATATTTGAAAAAGGGAAAAAAGAAACTTCCTCTGTATATTAAAAAAGGATATTAAAATAGCCATAAGAATCACTATTTTACTGATGATGAAACATTTAAAACAGGAAAACTAACCATCATTAAATTTACCGTGGTGTAAAGCAGTAATCATGACAGCGCTGATCTCTAATCTACATTCTCTTGCTTTTCCCACATACTCAAACAACACTGTGGACACAGACTGAAGATGCTACTGGACAGAGGCATTTCCTACAGTGTGCTGCTGTAAATTCTGTCCAGATAAGTGGCTTTCCAAGACTCTGCTTTAATTGGGAATTTATTGTTAGCCAATCTGATACCAGCATTCAGTATAAAAGTGACATTTAAAGGCTTAATTAGGTTAAAGTTAAGGTAATTAGGCAAGGCATTGTATAACAGTGGTTTGTTCTGTAGACAACTGAAAAAACATATTGCTTAAGGAGGCTAGTAATATTGACCTTAAAATGGTTTCAAAAAATTAAATATTGCTTTTATTCTAGTCGAAATAAAACAAATCAGACTTTCTCTAGAGGAAAAAATATTATAGGAAATACTGTCAAAAATTCCTTGCTCTTTTAAACATCATTTGGGAAGTATTTGGAGATATATCCAGCTCCAGAACCGCAGAACCACACACGTTTCAGGCACACACCATCTAGCACACACGATTTAGGCAAACCATATATGGTAAATAACTAACTAACTAACTCCTTAGCATTATCGCCACCTATTGAATTTCACAAATATGATTTCCCATTTCAGGCATTATTATTATAACGTAACGATCATTTTGACATCTCTGCAGTATCTGAACTCAAATTATGTAAATAAAAATAATTGGTTAAAGACACCTAAGACTTTATTCATGTGTCCACATACACAAAGAAAACATAATAGACCGTCTAATTGTAGGATTAAGTGTAATAAACTAATTTTAGGATTTTAATATTATCATACTTGGTTAAATTAAGTTTGTTGTAAAATATAAAAAGCAAACAATAATGTGTCACGTTAAAATGAATTACTATAGTTAATCATTTAAACAATTTATAATATAGCTATAAACTGATTATCTGATTATAAACTACTATCTTTTACTAAACTGTCACAGCTGTTATATATATATATATATTTACTTATTATTATTATTATTTTTAAATTAATTATTAATAGTTAATTTGCTTCCATTGCTAAATTTTGGTTTAAAAGCAATATTTTGCTTACTATAAATTACTGCAGTATTTATTTTGGGAAATCATTCATTAAAAAGTTATTAGAAAATTAAGCAAATACACACTATTACATCGCTTGAGTAAAATATTAATATAGTGTTATACATTTAATACATGTAAAAAGATTTTTATTACATATAATATGTATTATTGCCTATATTATCTTGCTATTATTTCCTTCATTATAAATGAATATATTATGTAAATTAAACCTGTACAATTTAGATCTTTCAGCAAGGCCAGCAAACAAGTATCTGAGATATTTTCTCAGTGAGACAATAATGACTGATCATCCGTGATGACTGATAGAAAACTGTTCAGTCTATTATATTGAATGGCGATCGGAAACAACGTTCCCCCATTCGCCCATCTCGATCGTAATATTTGTGAAATAAAGTAAACACTATTGTTTACTGTGTACAATATTTATTGACCATATATATCAAAATATATCGATGACGATGTCCAAGACTACGTTAATAACATTAACATCCGCCGTAACCATATATGGTCTGCCTAGATTGTGTGTGCAAGATTGTGTGTGCCTAAAACCTGTGTGGTTCTGCGGGCCTGCAGCTGGATATTATTGAGTATTTGGAACAAAAATTCATAGGAGGGCTAATAACTTTGACTTCAACTGTATATGAAAAACAAAGATTGGAATTTACAAAAATAGCCATTAGATAACACTAACCATCATGAAATTAACCTTAGCTTAAAGCAGTAATCATGACAGCGCTAATCTCTAATCTACATTCTCTTGCTTTTTCCACATACTCAAACAACACTGTGGACACAGACTGAAGATGCTGCTGTGAACAGAGACATTTACTATAGTATTCTGCTGTAAACTCCGTCCTAGATAAGTGGCTTTCCGAGACATTTTTTTTAAAATTGGGAATTTATTGTTAGCCAATCAGATACTAGTATTCAGCCTAAAGTGATATCTAAAGGCTTAATTAGGTTAAAGTTAGGGTAATTAGGCAGGTCATCGTATAACAGATTAGAATCACTATTTTAATGATGATTAAATGTTTTGAATATTAAATATTGCTTAAGGGGGCTAATAATATTGACCTTTAAATGATTTTAAAAAATAAAACTGCTTTTATTCTAGCCGAAATAAAACAAATCAGACTTTCTCCAGAAGAAACAAATATTATAGGAAACACTGTGATCAATTCCCTGCTCTGTTGAACATCATCAAAAATCACATGAGGCCGAATAATTCTGACTTCAACTGTATATGAAAAAAAAGATTGCAATTTACTAAAATAGTCATCAGAATCACTATTTTATTAATGATGAAATATTTGGAAACGTTAATACATACTAAGCATCATTAAATTTACCGTGGTGTAAAGCAGTAATCATGACAGCGCTGATCTCTAATCTACATTCTCTTGCTTTTCCCACATACACATACAACACTGTGGACACAGACTGAAGATGCTGCTGTGGACAGAGACATTTCCTACAGTATGCTGCTGTAAACTCTGTTTAGGTGAGTAGCTTTCCAAGACTCTGCTTTATTGGGAATTTATTGTTAGCCAATCGGAGAGAGGTTTAAACTCCTAATTAGCGGGGTATTTTCAGCAGCGAGTCTGCCAGCAGCTACATGAGGATGGTTAAATGCAGCTTGTAGCCGATCTGTGCGAATCCTGACCCAGACCAAGGCTAAGTTTGTTGTTGACTGAAGTCAGTCTGCTCTGAACAGGGGTGGACTGTTGCTTTGCCAAGGGCTGAGGGTTTCGTAGCCAAAGGCAATGACCATCCTTTGCCCTGGGCAAAGATATGAGCGATGCAGTGCGCGAGGGCTAAAAACATTGCTGCTTTCACAGAGCGGATCTCCTGTCAGCACTGCTTAGGAGAAAACACTTGCATTACTTGCATTACACAGAAAATGCCCTCATCTCACTGGTCTTTTTGACTTGTATATGCAATGATTACTGTGTCTCTTCATTGGGTATTGCTTAGCAGGCAAACTAAAATCAAGCAAAGCATGTTATTAGTGTGGTATTGTGGCAATTGCAATTAGATCTCACTGTTTTTGCGCATAAATTAAACATGATTTTACTTAATTGAGAATTGCATGGCAATTAAACTGAAATCAAGCAAACCAAACAATGCCTTATTTTGGAT
This sequence comes from Danio aesculapii, assembly GCF_903798145.1. Lineage (NCBI taxonomy): Eukaryota > Metazoa > Chordata > Actinopteri > Cypriniformes > Danionidae > Danio > Danio aesculapii. The sequence continues at coordinate 50,860,744 of NC_079442.1, forward strand.
ATTGCTATTGTTTTGCATACACATGCAAAAATTATTGCTTGTCTTGATGATATAACAATTTATTTATTGTTAAAGGAGCAGTATTTAAGTTTGGCACCCAGTGGTTGAACTAGGTATGGCTTTCCTGTCTCAAAACAAACACAAGCGCAGGTTGCCAGATTGAGGACCAACAGGAGCGAGTCTAAAGGCTGATTCAAACCCTGTTCTAAATAAAACCAACGGCATTAGATAGAAGGAATATTTACATATTAAAAGAAATTTTTGCAACACATTGAATTGATATATTAGAAACAGCTTCTATTTCTTGCAGCAACAATGATGACCTCATGTAGACCTCATGTGCTTTATTCAGTGTTAAATGCTAATAATGTGAGTTTGAATGCCATTTTACATGACATTTATTGCCATACTGCTGAAAGCAGCAGCAGATAGTTCACCTCAGATCTTGAAAATAAAATAAACTGTCTGAAATTGAACTTTAGAACTGGGATTCAGTGCAAACCAACACATATCAGTGATTCAGCATCTACATTTAATAATGTTAAAGAGGTTTAATATGTATTAATTAGATTATAAACTTTACCATTTCATGAGTGAGTGCATATTCTGTGCTTCTGAATGGCTGTATTTAAATGTCTGTGGTGTTTAATCTAGTGCAAACAGCCAAATTGCTGATCACTGCATATCTAATCATGTAGCGTGTTGTTAGGACACGGAGTTACAATGTAACCTGCTCACCTAATGTTTACGTTCGGAATATTTATATTATTTGCTAATTAATAACCACCTCAGGTGGAACTCTGAATCTGCGTCTCATTTTGGAGTCTGCTACTGTCCACCGGAGGTCTCATTTCGGTCATGGGCGCATGCTTTGTGAGCCTTTCTGAACGAATGAATGAAATGCGCTGTTTTCCATCAAGGCAACCCAGGGTGCTGAAGTATACTTGGCTAAATTGGCAGTAGGTGTGTTAAAAGAACCAAAACAAAGACAGCCGTTCCGGCCCATAACGCACATTTTCACAGCAGAATATCTGACTTCAGCATTGTTTTTCAGATAAACATAAATATTCATTTAGCATGTTTCTTAAATATCTGCAAACATTTTAAAGCATTTTTATGCTTTAGAAGAGTCAAAAACTTAAATACAATTTTAATAATAAAAATAGCACATAATACACTGCGAAAAATGCTTTTCTTATTTTTTTTTCTGTTGTATTTCGAGTCCAAATATCTAAAATGTCTTTAACAAGAAATAATTTCTAGTCAAGCAAAACATATTGTCTTGTTTTCAGAAATAATATGCCAAAATTAAGTGAGTTTTTCCTTAAAACAAGCTAAATAATCTGTCAATGAGGGCTAAGGTAAATTATCATATTTCAAATTGAAAACAATATTAATTGTTGTGACTTAACAGTGACTTAATATTTCTGATGACAAATCAATATTTTATTTACTATAAAAATAAGGACTTTTTAGATTAAAAAAAACCTTCAGATATTTGGTCTAGAAACAAGACAAAAATGTCTGTCTTACATTTTTAATGACATTTTTAGAAAGCAAGACTACAGTATGTTGCATCTTAAGAATGTTTTGTTATTTTGCAATAAAAGACAAAAAATATTTAGCAAATAATTATAATAATAATAACAACAACAACAAACTGCACATAATAAACTGCAAAAATAGCTTTTCTTACTTAATTTTTTCTGTCTTGTTCTAATCCAAATATCTAAAATGTCTTCAATCAAGAAACATTTTCTAGTCAAGCAAAACACATGGTCTTGTTTTCAGAAATAATGCACAAAAAAGAATGAGTTTTTTCTTAAAACAAGCTAAATAATCTGTCAGTGAGGGCTAGGTTAAATAATCACATTTCAAATTGAAAACAAGGTTCATTAATTTAGTTTTGCTTCTTTTAAAGAAAAACTGTAACTTATTATTTATTTAAAAAAAAAAATATATATATATTTTTACTCTTTTAGAAAATACTTTTTGATTTAAGTATCTTAATTTAGATATTTGGACGAGAAACAAGACAAAACATCGTGTTTCAGTGTGGAATCAGACTTAAATTGTCATGTTAAAATGGCATCTTTAGAAAGCAAGACTTTGTTGCATGTTAAGAATGTTTTGTTATTTTGCAGTAAAAGTAAAAAAAAAAGTAATTAGCAAAAAGAAAAATTGCATTTCACATAATACACTGCGGGGCGATGCAGTGGCGCAGTGGGTAGTGCTCTCGCCTCACAGCAAGAAGGTCACTGGTTCGAGCTTCGGCTGGGTCAGTTGGCATTTCTGTGTGGAGTTTGCAATATTTATTAAAAATCTTAATGATTAGTTTTCCTTTGGCCGAGTCCCTTTATTTATTTGGGGTCGCCACAGTGGAATGAACCGCCAACTTATTCAGCATATGTTTTAAACAGCGCATGCCCTTCCAGCTGCAACCCAGTACTGGAAAACATCCATACACACATACACTGTGGACAATTTAGTTTATTCAGTTGCTCTAAAGCGCATGTGTTTGGACTGTGGGGGAAACCGGAGCACCCTGAGGAAACCCACGCAAACACAGGGAGAACATGCAAACTCCACACAGAAATGCCACCTGACCCAGCCGGGACTCGAACCAGTGACCTTCTTGCTGTAATGCGACAGTGCTAACCACTGAGCCCCCGTGTCACCTAAATCTAAATTATATTAATAACTAAATTCTATTCATTCAAAAAATTAACATTCTGTTAAGGGTCTACAGATGAAAAATAGCCATTTTTGGCCAATTCTGGCACATTTTTCAGTAATGTTTATTACTGTGCATTGCACCTGTAAACAAATAAACAAAACTAAATAAAAAAAATAAGAAAGCATTTTGTTTGCAGTGTATGCATGCATCACAAACATTCAAACCCATGCGATGAGCCTCGGAATTCTGCGCAGTCAGAAATGAGGTAATAATATTCCGTATTAAAGTTTATTGGGCCAGCTATTTCCAAAAAGGCTGTAGTGTGTTTTTAAATAGCTCTCTCTCTCTATTAAAGCCTTCATCGTGTGGCTTTTTGTGGGAATGCAAGCGCTTTACATCTGGGCACCACATTGGCTTGCACGGTGGCTGGCTGGCTGGCTCTCTTTGGCACCCATCGTAAGCCCATTACAACCTCAGTCTGCCAGGCCTCCAGGAGCCCGAGCGGCGGGCATCATGCCAGACCACTCCACTACAGTCACACGCACTTCAGCAAACAGCGGCGACAGAAACCCGAGACGCCCAGAGTCACTGACCTAATGTTCGCTGAGACAACCTGGGAAACAAGGCCTATAGAGACCAGTGTGTTGATGTGCAGCAAAATAGGAGGTTCTGATGCTGCCAAACATCCAGGTATGATGAGTTTAAACAGTATTTCACATGACTCCTAATAAACCTACTTTCCAAATGCCAAACCGTTTAAGAATTTACATATAATTATCATCATATGATTGTTTTGCTTGTTTTAAGGAATAAATCTCTTAATTTTGGCATATTATTTCTGAAAAAAAGACAATATGTTTTGCTTGTCTGGAAAAAGCTTCTTGATTTAAGACTTTTTAGACATTTGGACTAGAAACAAGACAAAAAAAAAACAATAGGAAAAAGATATTTTGCTGTTTATCCTGTCATGCACCTCACACACACACCTGTTTCTGTTTGACTTTGGAGTATATACAGTATTTTACATGACTCCTTATAAGCATACATTCAAATGCCAAACCGTTTAAGCATTTACATATGAATAGCATCATAAACTCCAGTGCACACTGCAAAAAAAGCTTTTCTTATGTCTTGTTTCTAGTCCAAATATCTAAACCTTCCTAAATCAAGAAGTGTTGTCTTGTTTTGAGAAATAATATGCCAAAATTAAGTGAGTTTTTTTTTTAAACAAGCAGAATAATTTGCCAATGGGGTGAGAAAATTCATCTTAATTAATATTAAATGAATATTATTTAGTTTACCCCATTGGCAGATTGTTTTGCTTGTTTTAAGGAAAAAAACTAAACTATTTTGGCATATTATCTCTTAAAACGAGACAATATTTTATGCTTGTGTAGAAAAAGCTTCTTGATTTAAGACTTTTTAGACATTTGGACTAGAAACAAGACAAAAAAACAATAGGAAAAAGATATTTTACTGTTTATCCTGTCATGCACCTCACACACACACCTGTTTCTGTTTGACTTTGGAGTATATACAGTATTTTACATGACTCCTTATAGGCATACATTCAAATGCCAAACCGTTTAAGCATTTACATATGAATAGCATCATAAACTCCAGTGCACACTGCAAAAAATGCTTTTCTTATGTCTTGTTTCTAGTCCAAATATCTAAAACTTCCTAAATCAAGAAGTGTTGTCTTGTTTTAAGAAATAATATGCCAAAATTAAGTGAGTTTTTTCTTAAAACAAGCAAAATAATTGGCCAATGGGGTAAGAAAATGAATCTTGTTTTTCCCTTTGACCTATTATTATTTACTTTTCTCCATAGGCAGATTATTTAGCTTATTTCAAAGAAAAACTCTCTTTATTTTGACTCATTATTTCTTAAAGCAAAACAATATGTTTTGCTGGTCTAGATAATGTTTCTTGATTTAGGAATTATTAGATATTTGGACTAGAAACAAGACAAAACTCCAAGTAAGAAAAGCATTTTTGTAGTGTATAGAGAGGAGTGTGTTGATGTGCGTCAAATTTTCTGTTTCTGATGGTGCCAAACATCCAGGTGTGATGATCATATATTTCACATGACTCCTAATAAACCTGCATTCAAAATGCCAAACCGTTTAAGCATTTAAATATAATTATCATCATAAATTCCAGGGCAAGTTTTGTACTCTTCTAGTCAATGGAGGCTTTCAGCTAAGAAATCAAACACGAAAAGTACAAGATATAAAATAACATAGATTCATAATAATGCATTTCTTATCATTTCATGCTTTAAAAATGTTTCTGGTGATTATTACCTTAAAGCATACTTCTGATATAAATTCGTTAGCCCTATGTGAAATTTTAATACTTTAAAAAGTATATATAAAGTTGAAGTCAGAATTATTTGCCCCCCTGAAATATTATCCCCCCTGTTTATTTTTTCACCCAATTTCTGTTTAACGAAGAGAACATTTTTTCAACACATTTCTAAACATAATAGTTTTAATAACTCATGTCTAATAACTGATTTATTTTATTTTTCCCATGATGACAGTAAATAATGTTTGACTAGTGTCATTTAAAGGCGTAACTATAGGTTAATTAGGTTACCTAGGCAGGTTAGGGTAATTAGGCAAGTTATTGTATAACGATGGTTTGTTCTGTGGACTATGGAAAAATATATAGCTTAAAGGGACTAATAATATTGACCTTAAAATGTTTTTTTTTAACTGCTTTTATTCTAGCCGAAATAAAACAAATAAGACTTTCTCCAGAAGAAAAAATATTATCAGACATACTGTGAACATTTCCTTGCTCTGTTAAACATAATTTGGGAAATATTTAAAAAAGAAAAAAAAAAATCAAAGGGGGGCTAATAATTCTGACTTCAACTGTACATATTTCCCAAACGTATAATACTTTATTAATTTAATATTTTTAATAAATAATTTCTAATAACTATTTTTAATACTTCTAATAAGTTGTTTTGTGTTTTGCCATGATGACAGTGCAGAATATCTTACTAGATATTTTTCAAGATAGTATTCAGCTTAAAGTGATATTTAAAGGCTTAACTAGGTTAATAAGGTTAACTAGGCAAGGGTAATTAGACAAGTCATTGGACAACAGTGACCAATCAAAAAAAAATATTTATCACAGGGCTAATAAAATTGACCTTAAAATAGTTTTTAAAAATAAAAAAAACTGCTTTTATTACAACCAAATGAAAAGAAATCAGACTTATAAAAATATAGGAAATACTCTGGTCGTCTGTTAAGCATCACTTGGGAAATATTAGGACGGCTAACAATTTTGACTTCAACTGTACAGTATACCTGTTCAGGTTTAAATTATATATATATATATATATATATATATATATATATATATATATATATATATATATACATACATGCATACATACATATATATATATATATATATATATATATATATATATATATATATATATATATATATATATATATATATATATATATATATATATATATATATATATATATATATATATATATATATATCTTACAGGACCCAGAGGAACTTAGCATGGTTTGCCTCTTGATCATAAAGTTGCCAAAAACTTTGCTTCAAAACAAAGGTGTTGGTTATTTTTAGCTAGATTATTTTATTGTTCTTTATTTTGAAACAACACAGGAAAATGAGTATAGGACAGTTTGTGGTTGGAAAAGACACGATTGATTTTTAGGTTTGTATAATTTGGATGTTAAGTCTGGATATTATATATTAAAGCACCATAAAATTACATATTGCTACTCTTATTTGCTACTATTTATGATCAAATATTTTAAAAACATTTATAATCTGACATCAGTTTTAAGAAATGTATATATTATATAAATTTATAAGATTCATTTATATTTAATTATATTCAAGAAATGAAAAGTTCTTTTATTGTAAAGTTTTCAAAGTGGAGAAACAAGCAGAATTGCATCATATTTTCTTAAAATAATTACTTTTGGTTCTGACTGTTTTGAAGAAATTATTTAAATTAGATGGGGCGGCATGGTGGCTCAGTGTTTAGGACTGCCCCTGTTGCTGGTTCAAGTCCCGGATGGGTCAGTTCGCATTTCTGTGTGGAGTTTGCATGTTCTCCCCGTGTTGGCGTGGGTTTCCTCCGGATGCTCCTGTTTCCTCCACAGTCTAAACACATGCACTATAGGTGAATTGGATGAACTAAATTGACTGTAGTGTGTGAGTGTGAATGAGTGTGTATGGGTGCTTCACAGTACTGGGTTGTGGCTGGAAGGGCATCTGCTGCATAAAACACATGCTGGATAAGTTGGTGGTTCATTTCGCTGTGGTGACCATTGATAAATAAGTGACAAAGCCAAAAGAAAATGAATAAATATTCAAATTAGGTGCTGTTTGTTTAATAACTTGTGTCAAAGGCAAAATATCCAATTTTGGTGTACCTGTCAAATTCAAACCATATTAAAATTCAATATTTTAGAGCCAGAATATGGTCTTTCATAAGAGTGATTTAATATATCACACACATTTTTTAAGATGCATAAATTATTGCTACACTGAATGGCAATTTAGTGGCTGTAAATCATAATCAATATTTATCAGTAATTTATTTCTTTTTTATCTCAGAAAATATTAATTGGAAAAACTACTTTAAATAGGAAAAACAATATTTAATGCACAAAATTTGATTTTAAATATACTTAAATATAAATATATTGATCAAAATGCCAGCCATATTATGTGTGTGATGTGTATCAAACACCACAAGTGCATTTTAGATTTGCATTGGAGATCCTTCATTATAAATTACCATGACAACACTGATAAAACTGGCACCATCTTAATCTATTAAGGACCCTTTAGATGTGTGTGTTCTGGATGTGCGTTAACACCAGCATCTGTCTTTCTATAGTTACATAAAATGCTTTGAAATTGGTGAAATAATGAGGACCACAACAAAAAATAGTGATTCATTTTTTAATATTTTCTTACAGAACTGAAGATTTACATCAAAGAGGAGAGAGAGGGAGGATGGGGGGTGTTGTACTGCAGGACTCGAAATTTCTCAATAATCTGTCAAAACTGTACAGCATTTCAACAAGCAGCTTCTGGTTACCATGGAAACATGTACCCTGTCTCCAACACTGTCACATCTTAATGGTTGAGGGAAGAAAACAAAAGTCACCTAACCGAATGAGGGGGGGAAAACAAGCGCTTCGTTCCATTAATCAGTGTTTGTTTTGCGATGAGTTGTCTTTTGTACAAACTCTCGACTATTCTCTCCCAGTGCATGAGATTGAAAGGTGTTCATACGTACTGCAATCGTATCCAGTGATTTCTGAGTGAGGTAATATGTTGGAATGAGAGTATTACGATCAGCTCTTCCTCTGCACGCGTGCGAAGATTTAGTTCGACAAATTAAAACACACGCCGTTCGTTTAGCGTATCGCTAAAGGGCCTTCGGTGACTACGCTGCAGGATAAGGCACGTGACAGTTTCGCTCTTCACATTATAATCCAGTTTCCTCACACCGTGACCCCTGTGCGTGGATATAAATAAGAGGTTTGGATTTTCCCGTAAGCTGCAGCTCGAGTGTCTCTTTGTAAACACGATTGGGGACCAAAATAATAAACAAACCAAAGAAACACATGGAAATAAAAATGCAAATCAGTCTATTATCAACAGATCCTTCAGTGAAACTTGAGTCTGGCCAAAGATGCAATACTCTAAAGAGGCTCACGGCCAAAGCAGTTTCTTTTCTTTTAGTCCGAGTTTTGTTTAGTTTTTTCCCCACATCTGTAAAGGTACAAAAGATGCCCAGGTAGATCGGTTTGAGTATCAGACAGATGTAGTTCTCGTGAATGACTAGTTGCGCACATCTACATGAACACCAGCTATGCTTTGCGAGCACAGTTTCTGATTTAGATGAGTGTTGAAGCCTGCGCTGCAAAGAAAAAATGACATCTTGCTTAGTATTTTGTCTCATTTTCAAGTACAAATATTGAAACGTTAACCTTTATAACATATGTAACCGGACGGTCCTACTGCACCCAATCTGCCCTGAGCTGGGATCGAACTGGCGATTCTTTGCATGAGAGTCGGTTGCTCTAACAAGGAGGCTAAAGACCATGGCTGCTAGCACCTATTTTAGAGGTCAGATGAGTGAGGTTTACCTGCATTGCACTTCACTAGCTGGCCTCCGCTACACTCACCCCGTAAACCTCACTCCCATCTGAGTCACGACACCAATGTAACCCCGCTGGTCCTACACCACCTAACCCGCTCTGAGCTGGGATTGAACCGGCAACTTTCAGCATGGGAGTTGGTTGCTCTAACAAGGAGGCTAAAGACCATGACCTCTAGCGTCTGTCGCTAGAGCACCTTTTGAGGTCAGATGAGTGAGGTTTACCTGCACAGCACTTCGCTAGCTGGCCTTCGTAACACTCACCCCGTAAACCTCACTCCTATCTGGGTCACGGCACAAATGTAACCCCGTCGGTCCTACACCAACTAACATGCTCTGAGCTGGGATCGAACTGGCGATTCTTTGCATGGGAATTGGTTGCTCTAACAAGGAGGCTAGATCATGGCATCCAGCATCTATTGTTAGAGGTCAGAGGAGTGAGGTTTACCTGCATAGCACTTCAATAGCTGGCCTCCGCTACACTCACCCTGTAAACCTCACTCCCATCTTGGACCCTGCATCAATGTAACCAGGCCGGTCCTACACCACCTAACCCGCTCTGAGCTGGAATTGAACCGGCAACTTTCCGCATGGGAGTCGGTTGCTCTAACAAGGAGGCTAAAGACCATGGCCTCTAACGTCTGTTACTAGAGCACCTTTTGAGGTCAGATGAGTGAGGTTTACTTACATAGCACTTCGCTAGTTGGCCTTCGTAACACTCACTCCACTAAACCTCACTCCCATCCCGGACGAGCCCCCACATGTAACCCACTGGTCCTACTGCACCCAACCCGCTCTGAGCTGGGATCGAACCGGCGATTCTTCGTATGTGAGTCAGTTGCTCTAACAAGGAGGCTAAAGATCGCCATTTAATGTGATCTTCTCTATGTTTTATTGTTGAGCGTGCAAAAAGCAAGCTTGAATTACTTACTTACTCCCAGGGCCATTTATATCAAAGTTGAGATTTAGCCGCACCATGTTGCTGCTTCTTAACATCTAGTTTTTATGAGGTGAGTTGTTAGCACAACGCTCAATCAACAATCTGGAGGACCAGGACACATACACTACAGACAATTTAGCTTACCCAATTCCCCTATAGCTCATGTGTTTGGACTGTGGGGGAAACCGGAGCACCCAGAGGAAACCCACACAAACTTGGGGAGAACATGCAAACTTCACACAGAAATGCCAACAGATCCAGCCAAGGCTCGAACTAGCGACAGTGATAAACTCTGAGCCACCGTGTCGCCAAGCTTGAATCAAATGTTTTAATTAAATTAAATCAGATTTATTTAAATGTCCATTGTGCTATAAATGGAATTGTTTTCATTGTAATAAGTTAAATATGACATGTAAAAAAATATTATGCGTTAGTTAGCCTAACACGATTAAAGTAATTTTTTCTATTTATTTTTAAATAATATGTTAAATATTTGGAAATTATTCATGGCAGCTTTTTATTTCAGTTTGATATATTTACCTTCGGTCCACAGCCCTCAATTATGTTTGTTTTTTGGCCCTTTATTAGAAAAGATTTGGGCACCCCTGCTTTATAGGGAGCCTGTTGTCTTAAGACTTTTAAACAATTATAGCTTTAAAAATATTAATTGTATTGTAATGAATGTCAGTGATGTCATATGTGACCTCAAGACCACAAAACCAATCATAAGTGTCAATTTTCATTGAAATTAAGATTTATGCGTCACCTGAAAGTCGAATAAATAAGTTTTACATTGATGTATACTTTTTTATTAGGATAATTGGTGGTTCATTCTGCTGAAGTAGAGACTAAGCCAAAGGAAAATGAATGATTACAGGACCCAGAGGAACTTGATTTGCCTCTTGATCATAAAGTTGTGAAAAACTTAGAAAGAAAGATGAATTTGGTTGATTATTTTTAGATGGATTTCTTACTGATCTTGAAACAATTTGAAATTGAGATTTATGCGTCACCTGAAAGTTGAATAAATAAGTTGTACATTAATGTGTGCTTTGTTAAGATTTGCACAATATTTGGCTGAGATTTAAATAATTGAAAATCTGGAAACTGAGGGTTCAAAATTGGCTCAATACCGAGAAAAGTTGCTCAATTTAAGCTCTTAGGAATGTATATTACTAATTAGAAATTAGGTTTTGATATATTTACGATAAGAAATGTACAATATTTCTTCATGGACGTGATCTTTACATACTATCCGAACGATATTTAAGATAAAAATCTGTAATTTTGACTCATACACTGTATTTTTGGCTACTGTCGAAAAATATATCCATACTATATAAGACGTCCAGGGTCACATATATGACTCTTCACCTTTTAAATGGTTAAATTACCATGCATTTACTTAAAATTACTTGATACATATCAAACAATGATATTTGTTGTTTGTTCAAACTACTTGATGAGATAAAAATGAGTTGAAACAACACAATTCTTGAGTTATTTGGGGACAATTTAATTATTTTACATTCAGTCCACTTAAATTTGTAAAAGCTAATAGGTTAACTTAATTCCTTCATGTTGTCCCAACACAAATCAATAAAGTAAACATAGTCGTTTTTACAAATTTAAGTGTATTGAACATAAAACAATTAATTTGTCTCAAAAAAACATAAGAGCTGTGTTGTTTCAACTCATTTTAAACAAGTAGTTTGAACAAGGATCAAAAACCTGAACAAATAGTGGTGCTTATTTCACTTCTAAATCTTCATTTAACACATTTTTACTGGAAAATGAGACAGAAACACTAAGCAAGAACGCATTTTTTGTGCAATGGGGTAAAATGATGGATGCATCCATGAACGGTCTTCTTAGGGAGCAGATAAAGGTGACTTGTTAGTGTCTGTGCATCAGAAGAGGCTGGTTAAGGTGCTTTGCGATGGACTCCGGCATTCGTGAACGTCCAGGCTGCCCGGGACGGAGGTCAGTACGGAGGTGACGGTGGGCATTGTGGGGTTGGTCAGGTCTGTGAGGGTGGTCGGGGTGCTGGACGGGCTCATGGAGGCGTTTGATATCTCCGATGCAGGTCCAGATGGCGTTCCTCCAGCTAAATTTGACCCATCCGAAGCCTTGTCCACACCGGTGTTCTCCTGACGCAGAAGATTTCGTCTGAACTTTGCTCGAGCGTTCTGAAACCACACCTGAAAACGAGACGGCATACAAAAAAAAAATGCACTTGTAAATCACAAAGGTTTCATTAGTTAATGTATTTTCTAATTATGAACAATACTTGTACAGGATTTAAGGTCACATTATACACACTCAAAACAATATTTTTTTGCTTGTTCAAATTACTTATTTAAAATGAGCTGAAACAACACAATTCTTGAGATTTCGTTGGGACAACTTAATTTTTTATGTTCAATCCACATAAATTTGTTAAAAGTGTTACGTTAACTTGATCATTTTGTGTTGGGACAACATGAATTAATTGTGTGGAACCCTGCATTTTTTTACAGTGCAATAAGGATTCATTAGTTAATATATTTACTAATTATGAACAATATTTGCACATCATTTATGATCACTCTTTACAATAAGGTTTCATTAGTTCATATATTTACTAATTATGAACAATACTTGTACATGATTTAGATTAGATTAGATTCAACTTTATTGTCATTACTCATGTACAAGGCAACGTAATGCAGTATGCATTATTTATGGTCATTATTTATGGTCATTACATATGGTTATTATTTATGGTCACAATGCAGTATGCATTATTTATGCAGTATTTATGGTCAAACTTTACAGTAATGTTTCATTAGTTAGTGTATTTACTAATTATGAACAATACTTGTACAGGATTTATGGTCACACTTTACAATAAGGTTGTATTAGTTAGTGTATTCACTAATTATGAACAATACTTGTACAGGATTTATGGTCACACTTTACAATAAGGTTGTATTAGTTAGTGTATTTACTAATTATGAACAATACTTGTACAGGATTTATGGTCACACTTTACAATAAGGTTGTATTAGTTAGTGTATTCACTAATTATGAACAATACTTGTACAGGATTTATGGTCACACTTTACAATAAGGTTGTATTAGTTAGTGTATTTACTAATTATGAACAATACTTGTACAGGATTTATGGTCACACTTTACAATAAGGTTGTATTAGTTAGTGTATTTACTAATTATGAACAATACTTGTACAGGATTTATGGTCACACCTTACAGTAATGTTTCATTAGTTAGTGTATTTACTAATTATGAACAATACTTGTACAGGATTTATGGTCACACCTTACAGTAATGTTTCATTAGTTAGTGTATTTACTAATTATGAACAATACTTGTACAGGATTTATGGTCACACCTTACAGTAATGTTTCATTAGTTAGTGTATTTACTAATTATGAACAATACTTGTACAGGATTTATGGTCACACTTTACAATAAGGTTGTATTAGTTAGTGTATTTACTAATTATCAATACTTGTACAGGATTTATGGTCACACTTTACAATAAGGTTGTATTAGTTAGTGTATTTACTAATTATGAACAATACTTGTACGGGATTTATGGTCACACCTTACAGTAATGTTTCATTAGTTAGTGTATTTACTAATTATGAACAATACTTGTACAGGATTTATGGTCACACTTTACAATAAGGTTGTATTAGTTAGTGTATTCACTAATTATGAACAATACTTGTACAGGATTTATGGTCACACTTTACAATAAGGTTGTATTAGTGTATTTACTAATTATCAATACTTGTACAGGATTTATGGTCACACTTTACAATAAGGTTGTATTAGTTAGTGTATTCACTAATTATGAACAATACTTGTACAGGATTTATGGTCACACTTTACAATAAGGTTGTATTAGTTAGTGTATTTACTAATTATGAACAATACTTGTACAGGATTTATGGTCACACTTTACAATAAGGTTGTATTAGTTAGTGTATTTACTAATTATGGACAGTACCCGTACAGGATTTATGGTCACACTTTACAATAAGGTTGTATTAGTTAGTGTATTTACTAATTATGAACAATACTTGTACAGGATTTATGGTCACACTTTACAATAAGGTTGTATTAGTTAATGTATTTACTAATTATGAACAATACTTGTACAGGATTTATGGTCACACTTTACAATAAGGTTGTATTAGTTAGTGTATTTACTAATTATGAACAATACTTGTACAGGATTTATGGTCACACTTTACAATAAGGTTGTATTAGTTAGTGTATTCACTAATTATGAACAATACTTGTACAGGATTTATGGTCACACTTTACAATAAGGTTGTATTAGTTAGTGTATTCACTAATTATGAACAATACCCGTACAGCATTTATGGTAACACAATTAGGTTGTATTACTTAATGCATTTCCATAACATGAACAATACATTTATTACAGTATTTGTTCATGTAAGTTAACATTAGTTAATGAAAATAAAGTTCATGTTTACTCACAGTGAATTATCTAATGTTAACAAGCATGAATTTGAATGCATTTTAATTAGCAAGGCATTAATTAGTAAGGCATTAGCAATTGTTAAAATATGATTAATTAATTAAATGATCTACAGGTTTCGTTCATACTTATTTCATGTTAGTAAATACATTAAGTAAAGAAACCTTATTGTGAAGTGTGACCGCATTTACTAATCATCCAAATTCATACATGTTATCATTAGTTAATGCACTGTTAGTTAACAATGAACAATTATATTCTAATAAGCTAACTTTAACTGATATATTGTAATAAATGCATTGATGATTGTTTGTTACATGCATTAACTAATACAACCCTATTGTAAAGTGTTATCAAAATTGCATGAGGCTCATGGGACAAACGTTAGTCTCATCAAACTGAACGACAGCTTTGTTTTCTGCTCATGATAATTGGCGCTTCGAGATTTTATTTGACTTTCGTTTAGCTTGTTTTTTTTTTTTGGGAGCCAAATGTATTTAAGTTTTTACCGTGATTTCTGATGAACAGCTGTTTCTTAATGCGAGCCTTTTATTTGCAGATTTATGTGCAATTAATTAGATTTATCTCTTTTTCGGGGAAGCTAATGAATATTATTCCATTGAGGAGATCGGGTAGGTGAATTGCATTCGATTATGAGCTTCACTCCTCAAGGATTTGCAATAAGAGCACATTTGTTAACAGGATTTCAACTTAACAGTATTGAACTTATTGTTAAACTTAACATTAGTTGAAGTTATTTTCAACTAATCATGTTTATTAACAGTTACACAGCAAAAAAATACAGTTTTCTTACTGCTATTTCTTGTTTCTAGTTCAAATATTTAACATTTCCTAAATCAAGAAGCATTTTTGACATGTATAAAATGCTAAAATATGTCAGAATTAGGTGGATTTTTCATTAAAACAAGCAAAACCACTAGCGTAAGTAAAATAAACTTTAGTTTTAGCTTGATTTTAGGGGAGACCTCAGTTATTTTTGACATATTTTAGAAAACAAAACAGTATATTTAATACTTTTCTAAGTAAAATTGCTTCTTGATTTAAGAATTGATTGATATTTGGAGTAGAAACAAGTCAAACTCTAAGTGCAGGTAATGAAAATACAACTGAACGTTGTTAGATCATTAATAAATGCTCTAAAATCTATTTTTTCACTTGTTCGTTCATGTTAACTAATGATAACAAGTGCAAAGTCTAACCAACAGCTGTTTCTTTCGTTCACAAATCTGCTTTGTGCATTAATTCAGTGTAATTAATTCACATTTCTCTTTTTCAGGAACGAATGAACGTCATTGCATTAAAGAGAACAGGCAAGTAATTATATTTGCATGCAATATATGTTCCTTTAATAATTTAAGCAGTCTGATTTACTGCTGAAAGTGGAGGAATGTGTTTTCGCTAAACATTTTGGTGCCACTTTATATTAAGTGGCCTTAACTGATAACTGAAATTAGTAACTCGTTACAACGTACTTATTGTGTATATACATGTTTCTACATTGAAGTTATGCTTGATTAAATACATGCATGCTGTATTTAATGTCTGTAAGCACATTTATAAATACACTGTTGACCTTCCCTTACACCTTAACCCAACACTTAATCCCAACTCTACTCAAATCGGTCACTTTGTGTAACATTTGAATGCTAGTTACCTCATACTACCTCCCTGTATATTATTAAGACACTGTCACTTTATCATATCTACAAGCTTTTTGCACTACATACTGTTTTGCATCTGCACAATTCAATACAAGTTTATTTCTATGGCGCTTTTACTATGTGGATTGTATCAAAGCATCTTAACATAGAAGTTCTTATAAATTGAAACTGTGTCAGATTTCAGAGTTTTCCAGAGTTTAAGTTCAGAGGAGGAGTTGACTCCTTGCCATATGCCCTTAATTGTAATGTATACGAATTTTATTTTTACTTATATATATATTACTATATTATATGTGTAACTGTATTTATTGTCATTTATTTTTAAAGTTCTATTTTTTGTGTTAATATTATTAATACAAAATTATTTAGGTGGATAATGTTATCCACCTAAGGTCTGATTGTAATGCAATTTCGATTCTCTGTATGTCCTGTACATGTGGCTGAATTGACAATAACGTTGACTTTGATCCTACCCATATAACTCAATAGCACTAGAATTATTCTGCAATGCATTATTAATACATTAAGTACATTGTATTTAAACAGCAAAAATCAGTCCAAGTCACTTGAAAAATTTTCAAATAATATTAAAAAGCCTTTATTGACATGACTATTCCTTTAAACTTCCTTTAAAAAGCCCGTTTTAAGGACGAGGCATGTCAATAAAGGCTTATTATTATTTTTTCCACATTTTTCGAGTGAATTGGACTGATTTTTGCTGTTTATTCTGATGAATCCCTTTACCCAGAGCACTGACACATTATATAAGCTACCCCTGAGCACTTTTTGTTCGATTTTGTATTTATATTTTGATTGAAGTACATATTAGTTAATATAGTGTACTTTAAAGCTGCAATACATTATTAATACATTAAGTACATTGTATTTAAACAGCAAAAATCAATCCAAGGCATTCGAAAAATGTGGAAAAAATTTAGAAAAGCCTTTATTGACCTGGCTATATCTTAAAACTTCCTTAAAAAAGCCAGTTTTAAGGAATAGCCATGTCAATAAAGGCTTTTTAATATTTTTTCCACATTTTTCGAGTGAATTGGACTGATTTTTGCCTATTATTCTGATGAATCCCTTTACCCAGAGCCCTGACACGTTATACAAGCTACCCCTGAGCACTTTTTGTTTGATTTTGTATTTATATTTTGATTGAAGTACATATTAGTTAATATAGTGTACTTTAAAGCCACTTAATATTAGAGTGTATAGGATAGACTCCTTCCTCTCCTATGCACCAGACACTTGCTTGTTTCTGTGTGTACAGATAGCTCTTTTATATATTTGTATACTTTTCTACAGCCATATACTCTATATTGAAAGTCTTAAATATTTAATATTTGCTTTATTTTTTATTGCATAACTTCTATTTCTCCATTATTTAGATTCTATTGACATTATCAATATTTTAATTTGTTATTGCTCTTATTTTAAGGTCACAAGTGGTTGTGTAAGCATTTCACTGTATATCATATACTGCATATCAAAATTAATAATTGGATTTACTAAATTTTGTAGTTGCAAACAATTTAAATGAACTGAATTTAAGGAAACAAATTAAATTTAGCAATGTTCACCTTAATTTGTTGGTTTAAACTCAGCTTATATAAATTTAACCATCTTTTTCTATGTGTGTACGACTCTGCATGTGACACACAACTTGAGTTTGATTTATAAAGTGAGACCAACGTTTCATTTAATATAAAACATAACTAAAAGCAGAACCAACTTGTTTCTGACCTGTAGGACGCGCTTGGTGAGTCCTGTTTTCTGGGCCAGCTGTTTCAGATCCTTGGCGTCAGGATTGTGGTTGATGGCGAAATACGACTTCATGGTCCTCAGTTGATGGTGTTTAAATGACGTTCTCATGCGCTTCGTCTTCTGGCTGCTGCTGTACTGTGAGTCTCTGTCCATCGGATCGCCATCGTTCTCATTGCAGCTCAATGCTAAATATTGAAATAAAATAACTGATTAGCTGAGATCTTGTTGCATGCGTTGTAATTGTGCTGCTTTGCTTTCTATAGTGCAAGCATATCAATAGCTTATGACGAGATATGCAAATTATATTTTCTACTAATTTGCAGACTCATAATTGAAGCTCTTTAATTATTATCAGATGCTGTGATGAGAATGAGGTGCATCTCAGGTTTGATTGCACACCAGAAACGTGTTTAGTCTTGAGTTTGACTTGTTTTTGGGCACTGAAAAAAAATGATGTCTGCAAAACTGTTGCAAACAATTTATTTGTGATGAATTTAAACAAACCAATTAAATTTAATAATGTTCAACTTAATTTGTTTGTTTAAATTCAGCCCAAATAAATATTTAAAACCACTTAACGTAAAAAAAATGAGTAAATCCAAGGAATCATCTTTGAATAGTTTTGTCAGAGTGTTTGCAACGTACTGCATGCATAATGATCTGCAAAATACACTCAATTGTTTTTGCTGCTTATAGATTACTACTTATTTAAAATGAGCTTTGAACAACACAATTCTGGATATTTTTGGGAGAAACTTAATTGTTTTAAGTTCAATCCACTTAAATGCGTTATGTTGACTTAATCGATTTGTGTTGGGACAACATGGATGAATTGTGTGAAAGCCTGCATGGTAGTCTTACATCATGCTGTTTTTATCTTACAGTTTGACTCTATTCATGCATACATTTAATTTTATTCGCTATATTTTCATGCTAAACTCTCAGCATTGGTGGATTTTCCCATTTTTATGTCAACCCCACCCCCCCACATATGGCCAGATCTTCATTTCTGTTTTTATGATGTCTTGTGTAGGATTTTATTGTGGAAAAAAAGCTCACACTATCGTCCTTGGACACAAGTGTTTAGGAGATAGGCCTGTCTGAATGTGTCAGAAATGTGTTTGCGCCAGTTCCAAATTCTTGGCAGAAGTTTATGTGTTGCTAGACGCATGACAGTTCAGAATTATGTTTTCTCTGACAACTACAAATATTAGTCATTGAAAAATGGTCTGATCAACACTTCAGATAATTAACCTTGAATGCTTTACAACGCTGCACATGGCGAACAAATGTTTCCTGCTCATATAAATATGGTCATTGGGAAATACTGTTACCTTTACTACAGCGACGCGTGCCAGGAATAGTTATCTGAACGCGGATTTATTTGTGTAACTGCAGTATTGCAATGATACATAAATAAATAAATAAACAAGATGTCTTTATTGTTCTTATTTTCAGGGTTTGATCTTCGTGCTGTTGTTTAAAGTGTGAGCTGATGGGGGCAGCAATGATCTGAGTCTCACACTCAGAGAGCACCCACACACAACAAAGTTCACTCACTAGTTAACTCGTGTTTTGTCGAACGGTTGATCTGATTTCAAAACGTTTCATTTGATTTCTCTCTTTTTTTTTCTCTCCTCCATTTTACGTCCATGTAAATTTAACAGTGCTTCAGAAGCTGCTTAGTTCAGCAAACGAGACCGCGGGTCTGATAAATTTGCCAACTTCAATTAACGATCTCTAGACAACAAGATTTACAAAGCAAGCAAACAATGTGAGTTTAAAAACATCGCATTTACACATTTTTTTTACGTGGGAATATAGCTTGGAGGAATGATGAAACCTTTATTTTATAGTTTAGTTACAGTGTTCAATATATAAGCCATTGCGGCACATAATTTTATCTATTTTTATTATGCATATCTGACTGGAGCCAAAGAAAATTATTGCATTTTCGTTAAGTAAGGGTTGATTAAAAAGTAATATGCTCTGTTTAGACACGTGACACAACATTTTAGACTAAAACAATCGTGGTAGGCTAAATTAATTCATCTGAATTCGCCTGGAAAAGTTTCTTTCTTTCTCTCTCTCTTTCTTTCTTTCGCTTGTATTTAATCTTCTGGAGGTCTCGACTATAGCATCTAAGCCATTTTCCACTTGTCAGTCTCTATAGTCGTCATCATTCCTCTGTTTGGTCCTCAAGCAGGGGCCCAAATGCCCCGCTGAGGGGCCCGAAATGCCCGAGCGAACAAGTCACGTTGTTCCAAATTGTTCAGCGCAAGCTCAAGTGCTCAGGAGAAATCTGTGATGTGTGTCGATTGTCTGAAAACGGCCGCATTTTTGTCTTTTGCGTAGTGAAGGAGCGAACATATTATTTGTGAAACGTTTCTAAATGCAATGAAGAACTAAATATTGAATATATTATTATGCTGTTTCGCATTCTTTCATAAAACTATAATGACTTATGGGCTTTTTTGTTTTCACAAACAATCTTAACTGAATTCAATTTAATTTCTATTTAATTAAACGTCTTTTAAAATTATTTCGAAAGAAAAATAGCCATGAGAGAATGCACGCATTAAGGCTATATATATCTAGATTTTTAAAATTAGGTTAACTATTGATATTTTTAATCAGGTCTGGATAAAAAAAACATTTAAATTGTTTACCGTCTTTTTAAACATTTGTTTTCGCTTTTTAGTATTTCCCAAAACATTTTTGCACGTGTAATTTCGATTAATTAATCATACCATGTTTTTTCATAATGTCTAACAATAAAATTGTTCAATAGCTAGCATCATTTTTCACCAAAATTCCACATTATTGCTTGCTTTTGTAAATTCTTCATGCATTTTTAATGGAGTTTCTTTTAAAGTGACGCCCAAAAAACTTTTGTAAACCCTAGGCGTACACTACTACGAGGTTTTAAAAAGTTCTGCCATTTCCACAAAGGAAATCCGCTTGCACATCGTGCAAAATAATAAAAAATCTTTACAAAAGCTTTAAACTAGAACAGTTAACCAGCAGCAACAATAAAAACACAAAGATGAGCGATGGTCTCACCTGCATTATACGCCGCCAAGTCCGCTCCGGGCCCTGGGCTCTTCCTCTTTCGGGGCCGGCCCTTTTGCACCGTGTTCACGCCGTTATAATAAGACAGTCCTAGAGGGCCCGTGCTGCTCAGTCCTTTATTAGGCGCTACATCCGTGTGATTGAAATGCGTGGGGAAGTCTCCCTGGATGAGCGTTTCAAAGTGTAGCCTGCAGTACACCAGACTGTCTTTCATGCCGAAGTGGTCCCCAGTCGTCAGCATTTTGTTGCAAGTCGTGCAGGTGAAACAGTTCAAGTGGTACACCAAATCCCTGGCCCTCATGACCATTTCCGAGGCCGAGATCCCGAGGTGGCACCGGGCACATCTCTGCACCGAAAACCTTCTGCGGGAGAATAGAGCAGCTGTGACCTTTCAGCACTCTTCAAGCAGAAGGTGGACCCACCACTCACGAGCCTGACATTAAATGTGCTGCTTCCCACCATAACCTTTGGATCAATCATCATTTAGAATTCTAGATTGTATTTGTATCTTAAATATTGAATGTTATCATTGGCACTGTGCTAAAGTAAAACAACGCATTAAACAGATGCATGCACGAGCAAATGTAGTGAGCTCGCGCAGTGGAATCCAGTCTCAATAATCACGTCTCCAATAATTACTTAAATTGCTTACAATGGAGATTGACGTGAGCATGGCGATGGGTAAAAGCCATATGATTATCTTAATAGGCCTCTCGCCTCCCTCTTGATTATTAAATTGTGCAGTGACATACACAATCAATGCACAGTCAGCTAAATAGCAAACAAACATCACAGAATAATAAATTTTTGGACAATTTTTACAGGTTGTTTGCTGTTTTTTTTTTTTAACAAATTGCACATCTTCTTTAGTTAACGAGTTAGATAAGTAACTTTTGGTTATATAATTCTTTAAAATGACGTTTAAAATCAGAAATATATGATATATTCCGACGAAATGAATGCATGTTGCGTCGTTTATTTTGTTTTTAGGAAAAGACCTTTGGTAGTATTCTAAATTACTGAAATTAGTAACATAATTTTGAGGCCTAAATTGCGTCATGAGATTTCCGAAAAAAGCAATAGACTAAAAACATCCCGATGTTTTATTCATTTAAACAAACAAAAAAATGATTATTTTGAGCAAACATCATATTTTAAAGAAATCAATCGTTTCTGAAATATAGAAATTGATTATTTTGTATTTTAAGAAGAAAAAATAACATTAAAAACAACATTATTGTTATGCTCACAATGGAAATTAGTTGCGTCTTTATTCTTTTCTTTAAATCGAACTAAGAAAATAGATCTAATATATCTACTAACAAATGCATGTCTTCACAAAATACAAGTTTTGTCTTTTTATTATTTATCCACAACGAAAACTAAACTCTTAACGTGAAAAATGGACCTTAAAATCAACATTTTACGTAGCCAAATAAGTTGGCTCACCTGTAATAGTCTTCTTTGCAGTAGATGCTTCCGTCTTTGCTGAAGCAGGTGAGCTCAGACTCCAGGTTCAGTTTACACTCGCAGCACTTCAGACAGCGCATGTGCCATTGCTTGTCCACGGCGAGCAGGTAGTAGCGATCCGAGATTTTGCCTCCGCAGCCGGCGCACAGAGCCACCCGATCCCCGCTGATTGAAGGCATGTTCTGCGGAAACACACAGGCTCATTAAATGCACGAACTCAAACCCCAATCTTACACAAACACTGATTTTTTTTTCTCCACCATTCTCTTTTATGTTACAGCAATAATATGAAATGGCAGATTTGTAAATTATGACGGTATTGGCTTTAGGAATGAGTGTAAACACTATTTTACGCATTTGCTAAGTATAAAAAAACATCCGAAGAATAAAATAGTGCTCACTTGTGTATAGAATGGGAGGGGCGTGAGAACAAATTCAGAAGATAAATACACAAGTGTAGAGTGAATAAGAGCCGATATATACTTTAATTTGTTTTTAACATTTCCCGTGAAAACGTAAGATCATGCATATAAAGAGGATACAAGAGCTAGAATGTATTATATTGTGCATGCCACCATTTGCGTGTTTTTTCCCTTTTAACAAAGAGAAATTTGTAAAATGCAATAAATTTTTAGGGAAATTAATCAAAGAATAGGATCGTTTTTTATAATGTTTATGTTCGTGTTTTGTGCCTTTATATAGGCTAAAACAAAGCTAATCTGAAAATGCTATATACACATTTAAGTAGTAAAATTATATATTTTATAATTTCTTTGTGTAGTTATGGATTTACATTTTGTTATGTGAATTTTGAGCTTGAATTGGCACATGAATTATAAGTGCACTGTTAATAGAGAAAATGCTAAAAATCTGTTATGCCAAAGGAATTAACCGTAAAGCTTCGCCATTGTCTTGTTTTGTTGTTAATCACAGATATTACAAGCCAGAAAATACTAATTAATTTTATTCGATTATAATGACTCAGGATTATTTTATCATAGCTTAATTATCTCACTCATATATTATTAAACGTATATACTTCATAATTGTACATTTCATACTACTTAAAGTTTGGCAGCGCTGCATATATACGCCTTTGATAAATAATTACAGTTTTCTTGAACTATATCGATATTTGTATACTTAACCGAACAGTGATTTTACTAATGTCTAATGTTATGTTATTTCACCATTTTGGTATCGAATAATCACACTATTACAATCGAAATTAAACTAGACTACTAAAATAGTAGCCTAACTATCTGCAATCCATGACAAAAGATTTACAAGCATTGCATTGAAAACAAGGCCCTTAATTTTGGCTTCGTAGAAGTTTGAAGTTTAAAATGGATCGGAATCAGATCTTTGGGCCTCTCTATATCACTGTTTGAATAACGGTTCAGTTATAGGCTGTTATAGTTTCCAGGCAAGCGCCTGGAGCGAGAGGCATGGCTTTTCTCCTACCGTCTCTGTTTCCCCCATATCTATGGCCGAGCTGATAGTCGCCGAATCGCTCTTTCCTCTCCGCTCCATTTCTTCCATAACACCATGCATCTCGCCTCCAGGCAGACCGTGGAAAAGCATCGTTGCCGCAGATGAGACCGAATAGCACGTGTTTCCGTCAGATCTGCAACCCAAGATTTCCGTGAGACGCACTTCTAGCCCTGTGCAGTTCATATGACCTTTCTTGCTCTCATTAAATTATTCCCGTTTGCAGTATCTGATCGGTCTGAACGGCACTCGTTTATCAGAACTGTCAGCTCCGTATTCTGATGGATTCTTTGAAATGCATCAGAGTATATCAGAGATCGCAAAGCATGCAGCCCAGATTGGTTTAGCCTATGAGAGCATTCCGGAGCTTTGAGGACATACCAGCTACTGAAGCCCCTCTACATGTGTGACACTGGACCCTCCTATTTCTTCCGTGAGCAACTTTCAGTTACCACATTTTGGACGTGCATTTGCCAGTATGGAGATCTCAGTTTTTCTTTCTCGCCTTTTCGGAAATCAGTCTTGGAGCTTGAGTGCTGGCGCTCATCACACGCTCACACTGAAAAAAAATCCGATATTGCAGAAGAATAAAAAAATAGTATATAATCCTTGGGAGGAACGACTATAGCGACGATTCAGATTTTGCAAGTGGTTATATCTTCATCTCTTCACCTCCTCCACGACAGTTTGTCACCGTCACACGCACCAAAAATTAATAAATAAAATGTCCAACTTCAGCAGGCTTCAGCGCGTAAAAATCAGCTCAAAGGTTTGTTCTAACAAATGAAACGGTTGTCCTGTCATATGCAGTATTGGCTGTGGATGTGGTGATGTTCGTCCCGCATGCAGTATGATCAGCATGTAAGCAACTGAGAAGGAGGAGGAGTTGAGGACACTTTTGGTTTGTGCAATCCAGTGAAGACAGTGAGGTTCCCTGCGCTCTTCCCTCTCCAAACGTGCGCAAACCCAACGCGCCTTTTCTACCGGGACTTTGACGTCACGCCGTTCCGTTCGTGATTATTGGCTGTTCGAACTCTTGATATACGCACTCTATCGTATTGTTGCAGGGATTTTAATGTCAACTGGACGGAAATTTGATGGTAACTCGAGACATTTTGTTTTAAATCCATTATTTAGACTTCATTCATTTATTTAAATAACCTATACATGTCTTTAATGCTATTTAAAGCGTTCGTTTATATATATATATATATATATATATATATATATATATATATATATATATATATATATATATATATATATATATACAATTTTTTTTAACATTGGGCATTTTTTTTTGTTAATCTTACACTTGATATAGACACTATTTAACTTTAGCTAAGTGGACATCTCTCCGACTTGTGAATTTATTAATTAAATCATGAGCTATATGTAATAACAAACTCTACGTTGATATCTTATGCGATGCAGTGCTTAATGTTGTTATTTCCGGTAATTTTTTAACTATCAATTTGAGTTCATTGGTTGTCGGATTGATCTGCTTTACCCAACAAAACTGGTGGAAAGCGGCTAGCGTCGGCCCCGGACAGAGAGCCCCGTGACTGCTTTAAACAAAAGGACCCAGAAGAGCGGAATAGTCTCTGCCCTACTGACAGCACTGAATGTACTACTCAGGGTATCTGTGAGGAGTCCAATTAATGTCAGTGTCACAGTGAATTCGGCTGTTTCATCAATCTAACCTGCTTTTTGCCCACTCTAACTTGTATTGTTCTTTAATGCGCTGCCGAGCGATGTGATTACTGAAAACTGCACGTATTAATGTAAATGCAAATATCAATATTTGTTCACATGTATGTGCATTTCGTTAACATTTTAGAATATTTTATATTTTATTTGTGTGTGTGTGTGTGCATTATTGCATCCAAAACACACACAGAAAACAAATAGCCATTGTTATAATGATACTAGCCTATATTAAAAATATCCATGTGAGTATTTGCGAAGCAAAGTAAAACACTCACAATGAATTTCTCGGATCATCCATTATTAATGGCCGCCCTCTTTTGTACCTCATATGAAAGCCAACTGGTTCCAAATCCCAAAAGGTCATATATTTGTTTTACTTATTCATTCCATCCAGTATAAGAGATGATGATTCTAACAAACAACAGAAGATAAACTTTTCTTAAGTTCAGGCTAAAGTTGAAAAAAAAAATGGACATAGAAACGAAATGCATTAAATTTACTTTTGCAAAACTTCAGTCTTGTTTATTTAATTAACACATTTCTTTTTTAAATTCATTTATTCCCCTTAATTCTGCGATGGTGTATTGGTTTTTGTTTTTGCTCTAAGAATTCATAAAGCACTCTTAATTGGCGCTCTGAACTTAATTGGCGAGACAGTATTAATTTCGAGCCCTAGAGAGCAGCGGACCTCAGGAACAAGCCAGTGGGAGACAAATTCATACAGCCCCCACGTGACTCATGTTTTAACAAAATATGCATGATAGTTCGACGCAAATATAAATTGATTTTTCAGCGGCACAGCTGTAGATGCTGTGGAAAATGTCGCTTTATATTTTTGAAATAATGTTGTAGTGTGAAGTCCATTTTAGATGGCTTTAGCCGAATTAAAATCACATTTAAAGAGTGCACTTTTACGAATATGTGTACAATGCACGAAAAAAAAATCAATGCAAACTGCTTAAAAAACATTTGCACAAACTATAAATCACACATAGTGCATAAGCAACAAAAATGCTCTCTTTGCAAAATACAAATCATCCAGACGTATTAGAAATTGTGTTTGGGTTTAATTATGGTAAGTAGATTATAATTAAGACACAATCAAAAACCCTTATTTCCAAAAGTTGTGGGAAGAGCTCGTTAGCTGGCCAAGATAAGAAAAATTGTCATGGGCGCTTGTTTATTCTTCAGAAAGCTTTTGCACCCTCCAATAAGACAACCTGAATGCAAGCGTGTTTCCAAGCAGCACAGCAGATTAAAGATGGCATTAACTCTGACACATTATCAGCTTGTGTCTTATAAACAAACACCTGGCTTTTTGACAAGATCATGAGCTCCAAATACATTGCTGGGAAGTGTAACCGCAGGGAACGGTGCATCAGCGCTGTAAATGAACGAATTTAATATCCTAAGCATTCTTTGCTTGTTTAAATAGTGTCATTGATTATATGTGGCTAAATTGTAGGCTAATATATGCATATTGTTGTGGCTGCTTTAAAGATGCAGTCGAGTCATTAGTTACATAATACATAACATACAATATATACATTGCATAATTGCCTAATCGTGTCTAAATTATTGTTTTTTTACATAGATTATAAACCCTTTTCGCGCTTTCAGTAATATTAATAACAATTAGATGCAATCCCTCTCTTGCATATAACTTGTTTTAGTTGCATGTGTCCAATAATGTCCGATTGTGGAAGTCTGGAAATCCCAAAGATAAACACTTGACTGATAAAAAGGCTCGCATTTGTTCACTGATCCAAATATTTAGGCTACCCAATGAATGAAAAATGAATGCCAAAAATTACACATTAGTCTGAGCTGTCACAAGAGAAACAGGTGCAAGCTACTGTTTATGTAGAGTGACAAATATACTAGAGGACAATTAGCTGCAGCTCCGGCAATCACGGTTGAGGCCTATTAAGCTGATCTGAGCAGTGATAGCTAGCCTACAGTAGTAATAGAGGTGTAGTAGGCTGATAGGCTATTAATAAAAGTACCCACGGCATTGAAGGGCAGGCGTTAATATTAAAGTTTTATTGCACAAATATGAAAAGGCATGTTAAGCTCCCAAATCCTTATGCAAATGAAATCCTGTGTAATACCCTTAATTGAATACATGCATATTTATAATGTGCGCTCTCTATCTAGTATAATGTTGGCTTATACATTAAACATTTCAGTGCGGGATAGCTATCTTAAGGCGTGTGCGAAATATGATTTTGCGTGAATCCGTCAAAAGAAATCTAAAAACTGCGCAAAATACGTATAGGCTGGTATATAAAACTTAAAGAGAATAGTTTGTAGATAGGCTGAATAACCTCTGAAAATATTTGTGAAGAGACAGTGTGCGAATTACGGGGGATTTCAGGGGCTCAGCCCCTCCTTTTTTGAGGCTTAAATGAGGAAGTCAACACAAAAGGTAGAGGGGCTTAGTAAAAGTAAATAGGACTATCTTTTTTAATACAAACAAATATGTAGCTTGTATATCCTACTTTGAAAGATTTCATTATTGCTACAATTTTATCTGTCGCAAAATATCAAGGTTAATATCAATAGTAGTATTGGAGAAAATAACAGTTCAGTAATTAATTTTTAGTTCAAGTTCCTGTGCCAATTTGCATTGCATTGCATAATTAAAACCTCAACAGATTATGTTATGACAATTACCTTTTCATTCATGCTATAAAAGTAATAATTAACAATAAAATGAGGTTACCTTTAAAAAGTAAGACTGTTTTTCCTGCTGTGATTTATTATTCAGTTTCATCTCTTTTTCAAGACATTATCCTTATCTGTTTGGTTTGTCAAACATGGTCTCTGATTTCATAAACGTCTGCTTCATATTCCTCAGTGCTGTTTCAGTCAGATCTAATAACTGGAGCTCGGTGTTTAATATGGTTTGTACTCAAACACCAGGGAAACCGAGTGCGTTTTGTCTGCCGCCTTTGTATCTCTCCCCGTGATAATTCAACCCAGCTCTGATCAAACCACTGATATTTCTGTGCTGAGATTTGGGGCTTTTCGCCACGTACGAATAGAGCAACACTGCCTACCCGGTGAACAGATCGTTAATCTTTTATCCAGAGAGAACCGTGAAAGCTGGAGAGAAAAAAATAAAAATAAAAAACGTCACGACTATAAAAATCAGCCTATATATTTTGACAAATAATTGAAAGACAAAGAAATAGACTTAATAAAAGGAGACGGGGCTAAAATGCATGATGATGTTGCTTTACATACGCTGAGCATCTGTTGGCTGTCGTGTATGCGCGTTCTCTCAGCTCTGAATAAAAAGTGCATGGATGGTGCTGTTTCGTGGCCCTTCTTTTAACCTGTTAATGAGTTCAAGGTTTGCCCTTTACCTTCTGTCTGAATCAAATTCTTCCGATGAGGTGTGAGAGCGGAAACCAATAACAGCTTCTTCATCATCTCATGGAGACACGAGACTGATGCTGAGTTCAGGACAAGATGAAAGATGTGTGTGCTGAATTATTACTTAAGTCTTATATAGGGTACATTATATTTACATGACTAAATATCTCTCTAAAAGCTTTATTACTTTGGGAAATTAGTTTAAAATGTATATAAATGGAAAAACGAGCTTCTTGTCTCAAGACATAACACGCTACAGTTTATTTTAATTAATAAAATAATTTATTTATTTATTTTTGATGCGATTATTATTGTCTTATTAAAATTAATGCAAGAAAAAGGCTTTAATATAACCAATAAACACTGAAATGCAATAATAATACATGTGTGGAAGAAGGAGGTCGTCTCTCCAGTCTTTCTGTCTGTAGTCTGTTAATTAGACAGTGTTGTGCATTCTAGGGGAGCGGAAGGGATCTGCTCGCTCTCTCTCTCTTTCTCTCTCTCTCACACACACGCACGCACGCACACACTCCCTGCCGACCAAAAAGATTGTTGCGACTGGTTTCCTCATGTTCTGATATCTAGGCTTTAAAAGATTGCATTGACACGGTGGATGATTAAAGATTAATTTGTCTAAATAAGATTAAGCCGGTAGATTCGGAAATGTACATGAGCTTGAGTAGCATTTACCGCTAATAAAAGAGTTTGCACACATTGCAAAAGTTCAGAATGAGAGTAGATAATTATTGCACTTAAAATAGAGCATTACCTTATGTCAGTCGGTTTTATAGAAATACAACATCCCCTTCTTTCAAGTGCATACTAGGCTAATTAAAAGCGAAAGCGTTTGGAGTTAGCATTGAAGCTAGAAGAAATAGGCTGACAGCTCCGACCGGAAGTTACAAGAATATTTAGCTGTTTATTACATTATATAACACTTGTTGTAGCTACAGTGGCACAAAATGCATTATGTATCCCTTTTATCCCTTCTAGACTTTTCTATTTTCAGATATAGGGATAGTTCAGGTGTGTATTTACGTCAGCACAAAGCGCGCGCGTTGTTTTGGTAAGTCGCCTCAGAAATATATTAAAGAGAATTATGAAAGCCATTATAAACATAGAAACTTCAAAAGGGTAATGTTTTAAACGCTGAGGGCTCGGCAATCAGACCAATTACATGTAGGATATATAGTGACCATTCTGCTCGTGCCCATTAGCTGCTGTCTCATTATACAGTCACACCATTTGGAATTGATTATAGATTAGCTCGAGAGCGCGACTGCCTTCAACTTCTGATATTAACCTGTCAGTCTAGGGCCAAAAATCAGGGAATTAATCTATTTCTCTTACTATTTTTAAGAGAACACCACCTGGATAATTGGGTGCATGGTGAGATTTTATGCTAAATACAAGGTGGTTGGGTGTCTGAAATGTATACCCCCTGTAGAAAAACATCCCAAATTTATCTGGCGTAAAGTAAGGGTATGTGAGCAAGGTAAGTGTACTGCGATCTATAAAGCATCAATAAATAATTGGAGCCTTATTGATTGTTTTACAACTTAAACATCCCAAAACTCAGTCCGAAGATTCTTTAAGAACTTTAAGTTTGTTCGCCAATCATTATTCATGAGGATAAACCTCACATACAGAAAAGCGCTTTCCAAAGCACCATAAGCTTTTTGCCTGTCTGCTTGGGTTTTGTCCCACACTTTTGGAGAACCTCTGGCTCAGTTTAGACCCGCGGGGGGAAAAAGAGAACATTTCTTTTGTTTGCCTCCATCCTTTCTCTGACTATTTGTCCCTGTAAGAGCAGTGAGCTTCTTTCCAGCATCTGCAGGCTGGATTAGCCAGAGGAGACGGAGCTTGTATTATATCCTGAAGGGGCTTGTACTGTAAAGGTTCACTACAAGTTCCCTCTCTTAGCCTTTCTCCTCCTAAACATACCGCCAACTTGAATGGGAGGATAACTCTTTGTTAACAGGGCAACTATTAACTCACATGGAGTTAATCAGAGTCAGTGGAATGGTGTATGTATTAACATCTGAATGGGCCATAGTCTCCACTCTGGTCTGCTTTATACACTGGGTCCTCAAAAGGGACAAGGCTTTGCGCTTTAAATGCTTCCTACTTCCCAGTATTGGTTTGGCCTGGAAGAGAAAGCTGTGTTTAAAAGTAAACACTTACAGAAAAACGCTTCCTGTGCGTGCTAATGTCACTGTTATCCAGATCCGGGATGCTGGATCCCAAAGTAGATGAATAGTCTTTGATCTTTGACATCCATAAAATGCTCACATCCAGTCTTGACATGCTGTAAAAAAAGGACCGTCTTTAAGGATTCTGTCTTTAAAATCACAGCCAGCGACTCGGTTTACAACAGCAGCAGCTCTGCTGAGAGGAAACGTGGAGGAGATAGGTTTCCCATTCCTTTCTAAAAAGAAAAATATGGACAGAGAAGCATGTGCTTAATTGCAAAAATATTCCCGAGCATAAATGTACCCGCGGCCTCCTGCTATGCTCGCTGACAGCCTTGGCTGGTCAAAGACAATGTGTTCTGTCTTTGTCTGAGCCTTAGGTACACAGATAGCGTTGACCTCT
Organism: Danio aesculapii; assembly: GCF_903798145.1. Lineage (NCBI taxonomy): Eukaryota > Metazoa > Chordata > Actinopteri > Cypriniformes > Danionidae > Danio > Danio aesculapii. Next base: position 50,892,240 of record NC_079442.1, read on the forward strand.
TCATTCAGACCCCTGGCCTGCCGAACAGGAGGAAACACTAATTAACATCTTACAGCTCTCATTTGTTCTCAACACCACTGGAGAAGCAGAGTGTGAAAGCGCCTGTGCGTAGCTGTATGTGTGTGTGTGTGTGCACATAACACAAGTAAACAAGTTCTCTAGGAACATCATAGTGACATGCAATGCTCTAATGTCTTCCAACATTCGCTTTCTGAAACTTTTGCTATAAATAACAAAGTGTCATGCTTTGGTATGAACGCCTACAACTTTTTTATTTATTTTTTTTTCAGACAGCGGGCTTGACCCCTGTACTGCGCCCCGGTTTGGCCTCCTGCAGAAGTTGCAGCTCACGCTGGATTAAACGATGTAAATTGTCTATACGGTATCAGCTCTTCTGTTCTCCTCTGATTAGCTCGGCATGGTCTATTTGCTAAATCAGTGGCCCCCGTCCTCTCCGAGGCCTCGCTTATTTGTTCTCGATCATTTTATTGAGTCGCTGGATTGTTGTCGGGGGAAAGTAAAGCTGATGTGGAAACGTAGACTTAGTGGGATTTATCCATGGGAGTGAAAAGGGCCTTTTCTATGGTTTTGTTGGTTTAAACCTTGTCTTACCACCACCGCCGCCCCCTCCTTCCACCAACCAGCCTAAAAGCTTTTGACATCTTCATCTAGTTCACAGTGGGCAGGCTTTGTTTGCTCTTGTCAGGAGAGCGGATGGGGTTTTGCCCCTGTGAGCCTAGTGGCACAAGCGCAGGACTTTGCCGAGGACGAAAAGGGAAGGGGGTTCGAGGAGAGGGGGGGCAACTTCACTCTAAAACGGGCCAAAAGCAGGGACGCTCCCCTCCACCCACCCTCCTCTTTCAGATCCCCACAATATGGTCATTGTCCGGCGGTGAATAACATGGCCACTCCGGCAACGTTATTGGGCTTTGACTATGAACCAGATTTCTTTCTCCACCGTGAAAGAAGTCTAATCCATGTAAATATGGGGATTCTGTAGATAGAGTTTTTGCTATGGAGAGCGCAGGGGGGGGGATTGAGAGGGAGGGTCAGCAATTTAACCTTTGACCTGACAAATAAGGAGCATGAAAGTTCCAGAATTGGCAGACAAAAAGAGGCTCCCGCGGCTGATTGAGTTTTCTTTGTGGCGCTCCGCGGTACGAGGCTGACTGACAGATGACATGTTGTGAAGATGTTCACCACTGCTGGGCGCATCACTGTACGTGCACACGGAGGAAACAGCTGGCTTGGTTTTGTTTTTTTTTTCCTTGTCTTAGGGTTGATCAAAGTCATGTGGATGATGATCTGGTCAATGCCAGACTATAAGAGCTCAGCCTGTTTTTTTTCCCCCCCAGCGCCTGTAGCTCAAAACAGCTTTAGTGTTCTTTGGGTATAGCGTTCCAGAAACCCCCACAAACACACAACACCCAAATGTCACTTGTAAAACATCAAGGGAGTCATAACATAGCTGGTAAAGACACAAAACATTGCCGTTAGCCGTGATGTGTGATATTGCAATGTTTACAATGGTGCACAGAGGAGGAAAAAACATTCTCTATTAAAATATTAAATAAAAAATTAAGAATCAGAATCAGATTGAGATTTATTGCTAGGTATGTTTACACATAAGAGGAATTTGTTTAAATTGACAGAAGCATCCAGAATTTGACAAAATGAGAGTGATTAATCAAAATGAAATGAAAAGGAATTAATAGGAAGTGTGAAAAAAGTATTGATATTTGCATAATTACAAAGAAATGACAAAAAAAGTTTGAATATAATTGTTTATTTAAAAGGACAGTCACCCAAAAATGAAATCTGTCATCATTTACTCATGCTTTACTTGAGAATAACACCTTTACTTGAGAATGGCGCCATCACTATCTATTTTTAATCACTTTTAAAAACATAATTTATTATTTATTTTAAAAAAATTATTATTAAATTAATAATAAAATATTATACTAACAGTTTTGTCTATTGCTTTGTTTCTAAATATATATAATACCAGTCAAAAGCTTGGGGTCTTTTTTTCATGTTTTTTTTAAAGAAAATTATTCTGTTCATCAAGGTGGCATTTATAAAATGTAAAAAATACATGTTAAATTGTTTATTATTTATTATAAATGGATATTGTATTGTTCTTATTAATATAAATTGTATAATAGTTATTTTAAATAACTGTTTTCTTATTGTATATCATTTTAAATGAAAGTGTTACTCCAGTCATTATTGCTATTATTACTATTACCATTAATAATAATAATTAATAATAATAATAATAATAATAATAATAATAATAATAATAATAATAATAATAATAATGATAACAACAATAATGATAATAATAATAATAATAATAATAATAATAATAACAATAATGATAATTAATAATAATAATAATTATTATTATTAATAATAATAATAACAATAATAATAATAATAATCATCATCATCACAATGATAATAATAATAATAAAATGTATTATTATTAGAGTGATTTCTGAAGGATCACGTGAATCTGAAGACTGAAGTATTGAAGCTGAAAATTCATCATTAAAATCACTGGAATAAATTATTAAATTAAATTACAAACTACCTTTGAACAGTTATTTTTATAGTGCAGTACAATGTGAAACCCAACAGTCAACTTTATCAAATTAAATGAGTGTAGTAAACTTAAAATGTACTGAAAGTTAATTCTACTCATTTGAAAAGAGTTTTGAACTCAGCGTTGAAGGTAGTGAGTCAATTAAATACCTCATTACTTCAACTTAAATGGAGTAAGTTCAAAGTAGATTTTTTTTTTAACTCAAATGGTTTGTAGCAACCATTTGAGTTGCCTTAACTTATTGGGTTTTACAGTACTCAGTTGATTTTAGTTCTCTTCATTTATCAGCTTTTACTGTGGTCAAATTGTTTCATTTACTTGAATGGATTAAGTTCACAGTACTCATTAGGATTAGTTTTTGAACTTAAATGGTTTGTTGCAATCGGTTTCCTCAAACAGTTTAAGTTACCTTAACTTTTTGGGTTTTACAGTGTAACATTTGACAATTTTACAATTTGTGCTGTATTTGTGATGAAATAAATGCCGCCTTGGTAAAGCTTATTTTAAAACATTTAAAAATTCTACTGACCCCAAAATTTTGACTGGTAGTGTATATAGGTTGATTCTCTTGGTTTTATTTCTATATTTTTATCTTTATCTCTTTGTTTTTACTACACATCACTCTGTCTATATACAGCACTTTAGCCAGTCTTTGTGCTTTATAAATAAATGAACTTGATCCAAAGTTTTATGAGTTCCATTACTATGAGTTCCCATACTATGAGTACCATGAGTTCTTTTCCCTACTATGGATGTGAACTTGTAAAATCAAGAAATGTTCAAAACATGAAAATATATATTTTTTAACAGAAGAAAGAATCTCATTAAGCTTAAAAACCACTAAATGTGTAGAGTAAGTCAGGGGTTCCCAAACTTTTCAACCCACGACCCCCAAAATAACAATGCCAGTGACTCGTGACCCCCAATATCCTCTGAGGTGGTTATAAATATATAAACCTTGCACACAACGGTGCACAAATATCAATAGGCCCAAGTCTATTCATTGTTTCGTTTTGGAGAACTCCACTCGGAGACCATCCTCCATATTTAGTTGTGGCCTGTATTTATTTTTAATGTCTGTGAGTGATGTATAGGTGTCAGAAAGTTTAACCTGGTGCTAAAAAAATCTGCTGCTTCTGACGCTTTTGCTGTGTTATTAACGTAAACACCCCTGGGGTTGCAAAAAACAAAAGGCTGATTGCTTTTTATTGGCATTTTTTATGTAGCTACTCAATTATTTCACTTCTGTAGGTTAATGCTACTAGTTTAATAAAATTTGCTAGATTTTTGGAAATCACCAAGTGACCCCTCCTCATTGTCCCCCACTTTGGGAACCAATGGAGTAAATGATGATGTGATTTTCAATTTTGGGTGAACTATATCCACTGTAAAAGTGTATTACTGATCTCAACATGTTAGGGTTACTATTACATTAAAAACTTTCATCACGACAGCTTGCCTAATTTATCAAATTTAGTTAGAACATGATTAACTTGACCTACAATTACTCGACATGATTAACAATGACCTAAAAACATATGCTGTCAAAAGCTAATTGATCATTTATTTTTTAACAGTGTACTAATAAACAGCCAAAATCCTAATAATAAGCAAATAATAAGCCACTGTTTAGTGATGCCAAAAGTTCATATACAGCAGAGGTGGAAAGAGTAATAAAATCTTCTACTCAAGTAAAAGTACTGCTACTTTCAAAAAATGTTACTTAAGTAAAATTAAAGTTACATGTCTATGAATCTACTCAAGTAAAAGTAAAAATTACCTCCTTAAATATGTACTCATGAGTAAAGAGAAACAATTTCTCAAAAGGCACAAGATGATATAAATCTCCAATTAGTTGTTTTTATTTAAATAAACAACTTTAAAATTAAAGACTAATAACAAAAAAATATGATATACTTATTTAAAATATTTTACAGATTTTTTTTTATTTTACAGATCCTATTTAATAATTTATACAAATTCACTAATTCTAATATCTTGCAATATCTGCTATATGTTAGCTAAATTGTGCATGGACAATTTTGCTCCAAGTCCCCGTTAATTTCTAAACCTGGTGCTAATGAACATTAGCAATGTTGCAGACACAGTCGGGCAGGTTGCTTCCTAAATGTAATACATTATATATTACTAGTTACTGTCATTTCTTTTTTGTAATTAGTTACATTACAATATTAATATCTCAGAAATGCATTAAACTACTTTTGTATTACCTTTAGGTTACTTTAACTAATATCACCACAGAAATATGACTTTTTTTCAAAACTATGTCTATGTTTTCAAATTCATTTGCTATTCATTCATTCATTCATTCATTCATTTTCTTTTCGACTCAGTCCCTTTATTAATCTGGGGTCGCCACAGCGTAATGAACCGCCAACTAATCCAGCATATGACTTAATGTACTGTACACAGCGGATACCCTTCCAGCTGCAACCCTTCACTGGGAAACATCCATACACACTCATTCACACACATATACTACGGCCAATTTAGCTTACCCAATTCACCTATAGCGCATGTCTTTGGACTGAGAGGGAAACCGGAGCACCCGGAGAAAACTGGAGTTTACCACAGATTTTTCTCACTCAGCTGCTGCAGTGACGTGGTTTCCGGGCACGATTTTCTTTTGTGTTGCATTATTTATATATTTATTTTCTACTCAGTAATGCATATAATTAAAATGTAGCGAAGTACAATACTTTAGGCACATCATACTTAAGTAAAAGTAAAATTACAGATTTTAAACACTACTCTAAAAAATAAAAATAAAAAAAGAACTATTTAAGTACACTCTTAAAAACATTGAGTTATTTATTTAACTCAATGGTTGAGTTAATTTTTAACCTTTATTAGATTATTTATTAATAACCCAACCAGTTGAGTTAAATATTTGGTGCTTTGTTGGGTTATATTTAACCTTTATTTGATTATTTAATAACTCAACCAGTTGGGTTAAAAAATTGAATTTCAACAGTCATCTGATTTAACTGCCACAAAACAGCTGTATTATGTGTGGGTATTGTTGTTTCTGCATTATAAAGTTTATTTAAGCTATAACAAAATAATGTTGTTATTCTTTATCAGATTACCTCTTCGTGTTATGTTTCTATATCCATTTCACCATCCAAGACCATCTTTTAGAAGTGTTTGGATGTGGTTAAACTGTATTGTACGTTGTGTACACTGCTGGACAGTCTCTCCAGCACACAGAGCTCCATATTCTGCTCCATCAACACATGATTTTCTGCTTGCACAGTTTATAACTGTCTGCACTTTGTTCTGTTTCTTCATTGTTTGTGATTCTTGATTTATTTGACCAAAACTGGAACTAAAATGTAATGGAAGAAAGCATTTTCAATATTTTTGAATACTGTATGTTATTAATTTACACAGTCATAATTATAAAATTAATAGTAGTAATTGTAGCAATAGTAATACCAGAATGGAAAAAATTACATTTATTCAAAAATAACCCTATGCATTGGGTTAATATAACCCATAGTTGGGTTATATGTTGGTGTATTTTTAATCCAACTATTTTAACAAAGTACAGTAACATGAGTAAATGTAATTCGTTACTTTCCACCTCTGATATAGAGTAAAGTGTCAACTATACACATTACCAAACAAACATCTTACCATCTATACCTTTCTTTAACTTTCTTTTGTAAACATATTTTGAAAAGCATAGGTGTTTTATGTTGTTAAATTGAAAAAAAAGCACTGAGTGTGTTTATATCACCCCAGTATGACGGTCTATACACTATCAATGCACACATGTCTGTCCAAACAGCTTAAGAGGTAGATTTTTTTTTACCATAGGTTCCCTTTAAGTACACTCTAAAAAACATTGAGTTATTTATTTAACCCAATGGTTGAGTTAATTTTTTACCTTTATTAGATTATTTATTAATAACCCAACCAGTTAAGTTAAATATTTGGTGCATTGTTGGGTTATTTTTAACCTTTATTTGATTATTTAATAACTCAACCCGTTGGGTTAAAAAATTGAATTTCAACAGTCAACTGATTTAACTGCCACAAAACAGCTGTATTATGTGTGGGTAGCAATAGTAATACCAGAATAGAAAAAATTACATTTATTCAAAAATAACCCAATGCATTGGGTTAATATAACCCATAGTTGGGTTATATGTTAGTGTATTTTTAATCCAACTATTTTAACAAAGTACAGTAACGTGAGTAAATGTAATTCGCTACTTTCCACCTCTGATACAGAGTATAGTGTCAACTATACATATTACCAAACAAACATATTACCATCTATACCTTTCTTTAACTTTCTTTTGTAAACATATTGTGAAAAGCATAGGTGTTTTATGTTGTTAAATTGAAAAAAAAAAAAACACTGGGTGTGCTTATATCACCCCAATATCACTGTCTATACACCATACATGCACATATGTCTGTCCAAACAGCTTGAAAAGTAGATTTTTTTTTACCATAGGTGCCCTTTAAGTACACTCTAAAAAACATTGAGTTATTTATTTAACCCAATGGTTGAGTTAATTTTTTAACATTTATTAGATTATTTATTAATAACTCAACCAGTTAAGTTAAATATCCTATACCTATAGTTAATATATCTATACCTTTCTTTAACTTTGTAAACATATTTTGAAAAGCATAGGTGTTTAACCCCCCCAATATTCCGCTCTAGAAATACAGTCTGAATGAAGTCTGGCTCAACATGAGCATGAGTAAAAGATGACAAAATCAACATTTTTCTTGTGAGCAACCTCTTTAAATTGGCCAAATATGGTTGAAAACACCGTGGTAGTCGTATTCCCTCTTATACTCTCTGACTAAAACCTGTGTGTGTGTGCGCGTGTGTGTGTCATAGTGACCCCACCTTATCCAGACCTGTTTCTTTCATGACTTCCTTCCTGCTTTTAGGGTTTTATCGTTTCCTCTGGGAGAAGACAGTTTAAGAGGGTTGTCTGATCGGTTCTTGAGTAATGCATGTACTAGATCAATCAATTAAGGATCTCTAATGTACACAAAACATAGACGTGCATCTGTCGGTTTTGCCTGAATTTTACGACAGATAAAGAAGCATTGCAACTGATCATTGAACTTTGCTGGACAAAATCGAGAGTGAATACGTGTGTATCGGTGTGCGTATTTGTGCATGAGAGAGCATGTTTGTGAGCGCCTTGATTGGCTTGTATGTTTTCTTTTCCTTTCATGTGTTTTTAGTCTCCAGTGCTTTGTTCCTTTTATAATTACAGCAGTGTTCTCCGAGGAGAGCTCTGGTTGCCGCGGTGAGGAGCGCGCACACACACAGACACACACGTATACGCACACACTCCCCTCTCTCCTGCAAATACCCATTAACGTGTAGAGCGAAAGCTGTCTGTTTATACCTTTTATACAGGGGCACAATTAAAACAGAGCAAGATCAAAAAGATATTGAAGTTTCCTTTCGGGGGGATATGGTTCAAAAATGCAGATTTAGATATTGATGGCAAGTCTTTTTTTAATAATTAGGAAGATGATGATCGTTAAGCTACCTCAGCAATTCAGTGCACACACACACACATGCACGCACACTCATGCTGTTCCTCCTTACAGGATTGCATTGAAGATGATTTATGTCATTTTAGTGTTGTAAAAATGTCAAAACAGATGCAAACATGCTTGTTTTCAGACATGTTTCCTTAAACGTGCTATTGGTTGAATAATCCTACACTGCAATAAATGCTTTTCTTACTTATTTTTTGTCTTGTTTCCAGTCCAAATATCTAAAATTTCTTATATCAAGAAGCACTTTCTAGGCAAGCAAAACATATTGTCTTGTTTTCAGAAATACTCTGCCAATATTTAGTGAGTTTTTCCCTTAAAACAAGCAGAATAATCTGCCAATGCAGTAAGCAAAATACTTTTGTTTTTCTTTTCGACATAATTATTTTGCTTACCCCATTGACAGATTATTTCGCTTGTTTTATGGATAAACACACTTAATTTTGGCATATTATTTCTTGAACCAAAGCAATATGTTTTGCTTGTCTTGAAAATTCTTCTTGATTGAAGAAATATTTAGATATTTGGACTAGAAACAAGACATAAAATCAAAGAAAAGCATTTTTCGCAGTGTACCTATGGCCTGTGCCATTGGCTGAACATGTTGTTCCCTTTTCAAGAGTTCACACTTAGATATTGTTTGTCAAATGTTAGCCGGTTTGGCATGCTATCCCGGGAGAGAACCCTGAGCTCGGAGATAGTTAAGCCCAGGGCTCCCGCCTGGTCAATAGAGCATGTAAGGGGAGTACGAGATCAGGTGGTTCTCGAGAGCTCCCTGTAGAAAAGGAGGAGAAGGGGTGGATGGCGGGTTTCTTCGGAAAACGAAGGTAAGGGAGTAGTTCTAGCTAGGCTACTTATAGTGAGTTTGAATTAATCTGATTGGCTAACTAATGAATGTAGATGGGTGACCAGCTGCAGTCAATCATATCACGTGCTCCTCTCGAAATTAGTTTGTGAAACTTCACTTAGTTCAAAATAGTGAAGATAATTTTCTTACAAGTCAGTCTACAAACTTGTTTAAACTTGTATAAATCTTAGAAATGATCAGTTTGTGGCTTGAGCTTTAAAGATGAATGATTTTCGCAAGCTTTACTGATTTTTTAATGCAGATTTTTAATCATCAAAATGTATGGCATGGAATCTTAATCGTGAGCCAAATGTGTTGTATTTGATTAACACTTGAAAAAAGAAGCTTACTTTGAGTTCTTCTAGTGCAAATATCTAAAATGTCTTAAATAAAGTAGTATTTTCTAGAATAGTGCAAATAGTTATTTTGTTTTTAGGTATAATAAGTAAATATTAGGTGAGTTTTCCATAAAACAAGCTAAATTAATAGGTAAGCAAAATGTCTTACTTAGACTGTTTGTCTTGTTTCTAGTCCAAATATGCAAAAACATCTTATAATAAGAAGCATTTTCTAGGCAAGCAAAACATATTGTATTGTTTTAAGAAATAATATTCCAATATTTAGTGAGTTTTCCCTTAAAACAAGCAAAATAATCTGCTAATGCAGTAAACTAAATAATCTTGTTTTTCCTTTTGACATAAGATTATTTTTCTTACCGCATTGGCAGATTATTTAGCTTGTTTTAAGGATAAACTCACTAAATTTTGGCATATTATTTCTAAAAACAAAGCAATATGTTTTGCTTGTCTTGAAAACTCTTCTTGATTTAAAAATTGTTAGATATTTGGACTAGAAAGAAGATAAAAAAATTAAGTAAGAAGTCATTTTTTGCAGTGTACCTATGACTTGTGCCAATGGCTGAACATGCTTTGCTCTTTTAGTTCAAACAAATGAAAATAATTGTCTTACATGTCAGTCTAAAAACTTGTTTATAACTGTGTTAATCTTGAAAATGATTAATTTGTGACTTGTGCTTTAAAGATTAATAATTTGTGCATGCTTTGCTGACTTTTATGCAGATTTATAGGAGATAATCCCCAAAATGTATGCCGTTGAATCTTAATCGTGAGCCAAATGTATTGTATTTGAATAACACTTGAAAAAAGAAGCTTTCTTTGAGTTTTTCTAATGAAAATATCTAAAATGTCTTAAATCAAGTATAATTTCCTAGTCTAGTGGAAATAGTTCTTTTGTTTTCAGAAATAATAAGTAAATATTAGGTGAGTTTTCCATAAAACAAGCTAAATTAATATGTAAGCTAAAGAAATGTATATTTCAAAATGAAAGCACACTGCAAAAAAAGCTCTTCTTGCCTAGAATTTTGTCTTGCTTCTAGTCTGAATATGGAAAATGTCTTAAATCAAGAAGCATTTTTTAGACAAGCAAAACAAATCGTCTTGTTTTAGGAAATAATATGTCAAAATTAAATGTTTTTCCTTAAAACAAGCTAAATTAATAGGCAAGCAAAACAAATAAGCAGAATTATTTAGCTTACCCCACTTACCCCATCATTTGACTTCTTTTAAGGAAAATAAATCACTTAATTTGGACTAATTATTTCTGAAAATAAAACTATTTACTTGTCTAGAAAATTCTACTTTAATGAAGAATTTGTAGCTATTTGAACTAGAAACAAGTCCAACACACAAGAAGTAAAGCATTTTCTGCAGTGTATTAAATCATATTTTATTAAAATAAAATTAATTATAAAGCAGATGCATGCATGCAGGCACAAATACATGTTAAGTAAATAACTCGTGGGACTTTTTGGGGAAATATTGAAATATATGTTAAATGAAAAATGGGTGAAAAAAGGATTATATTCTAAATTAATCTATCTAAGATGTGGAAATAATACTACAGTCAAAAAATAACTCATTTGATGAGCTCAATTTATTTAAGGGGAGGGTTTCTATCCAATAAATTTGTTTAGCACCAAAAAAAAAATGTAAATTAAATAAATAAATAAAAATATTTACACAATTAGATGCAATTGAGTTGCTCCAACATAATTTAAAAATTTTAAATACGTTTGTATTTTTATTTAACTTAAACTCAAAGATCTGATTATAATATATATGTCTTTATGTGTCGTACATTTCGAAGTCTCTTAGTTTTATTTGAAGCTATCCTAAATGAACTAAAAGAGCCATTTTAAGCATATTTGATGAGTTATATTTACAGTTGATTGAGACTGATCTCAGAACTCATTTTAGGACAGTCATTGCTCACTGAGCAAAGCAACAAACTGCGCTTTTGCTAATTAAGCTGCCAACACCCAAAGCATGGGTGCTTCTGCAAGGTGCTAATCCAAAATTCAAAGCATTGCATAAAAATCTTCTTAGTCTTCAAACTAAAGTAAAGATTAAACTCTTACAAGAATTTCTATTAACTTTAAAGTTCTAAGATTACTTTTATCGTCAACATTTCTCTCTTGTAATTCAATCCCACACAAAGCATGCTATAGGAACTACAAATCCCCTGACCAGGTAGTTGGCCAACACAATTCCACAATTCCAAATTTAAGTTGACTGAACATAAAACAAAGAAATCAACCAAAGAAATTACAAGATTTGTGTTGTTTCAGCTCATTTTAAATGGGTAGTTTGAACAAGCAGCAGTAATAATTTTTTGAGTGTAGTTGCAAAAATAGTGTTTATACCTCATTGAGTCAGTTGAACCAATTATGCTGCCAAGATCATAAACAGCAACTTTTCTGACAAGTGATGTTTTATAAACATATTTCGGGAGGAGCACGCGCAGAAGTTTCAGTATCAAATACGTCATTGACAATTATTCTGTTATCCAATCAGTTCTTGACCAAACCCCTATATATACCAAAGGTGTCTTACCTGCAGCATCTCACGACTTTAGCATCCCTCCACCACCCCGTCACCTCACCTCTCAAGCATTACAATCCCGGGGGGAGCGTTCTGGGACCGGGCTAGATACTTCGCTCGAATCCATATTCCTCTCTGTTTCCTGATAAGAGGAATAACTCGAGTTGGGGTGTCTTCCCCGGGCTCAGTGCCCTCTCCCCGGACAGGACGCCAAATATGCTTTATTCTGAAACTATTGCAAGTGTGAACTCGTGAAATCATGAGTAGCTTTACTGTAAAAACACACAATCCCTTCATGTTGTCACAACACAATTTAACCTCCTAGGGCTTGAGTGTCTACATACTGTACGTGGACAGCACATTTTAGCTCTTAAGTGGCTATTTAAAAGACTTTGAATGTTTTATATTTTGCTCAGACATACAGTGTCATCATGCAACTGTTTTGCAGCATATGAAATGTCCCAAACACTATTTTTAACTGTCCAAAATTGAAAAAAAAAATGTTTTTACTCTCTGATGGTCAAAGCACGTTAAATAAAAAATTCTATGTTAAATATGCATTAAAAAAATTGAGGAAAAAGTGTTTTATGTAAATTCGGACCGCAAGTCCATATATATGGACATACTTTTTCTTTAATAGTATATCATATCAAAAGAAAATACTTGGGTTTTTATTCTAATTAGGGTCTAATAAGCCCAAATAGCAAAGAAAAATAAAAAAATGCATGTAAAAAAAAACACCTTGGGCCTTAAGAGGTTAATTCAACTTAATCATTTTTGCAATTTTAAGTGGGTTGAACAGAAAACAGGTAATTTATTCAGAAAAAAAAACTTAAGAATTGTGTTGTTTCAACTCATTTTAAATAAGTAGTTTGAACAAGCAGCAGAAGTCACCTTTAACTGTTGTTTAGGATTGTTTCAGGAGCTGAATCTGATATTACATGGTATCTGAATACTAAATAATACTAGAGCCGAGATGTGTGACATGGCCACATTTACGAGTAATTGATGACAAAATTACTGTACGTCAATATTTTTATGCATCATACATATTTATGATGCCTAAAATGTTTATGCAATCAAGTCGATTTTAAAAGGATCGTTCACCCAAAAAATGTCAGAGTTTGTTCAGAGTTTCTTCTGTTGAACACAAAAGAAGATATTTTGAAGAATGCTGGTTGCTGGCACCCATTGACTTCCAAAATATTTTCTTTTCCTGCTATGGAGGTCAATAGTTACAACCAGTCAAAATATCTTCTTTTATGCTAGAAATAAAGAAACTAACAGCAACATGATGAGATTTAAGGATGATGTAATTGGCAATTTTGGTTGAATTCTCTCTTTAACAGATCATTATTGAACATAAGACGGTGTTATATATGTAAAAACTGAATTTACACTACATACTTGATCAGTTGTTCAGTCTAAATATGAAAAATTTATTATTTATTATTTATTTATTTATTAAATCAAGAAGCATTTTATAGACTGGCAAAACATATTGTCTTGTTTTCAGAAGTAAAATGCTAAACTGAAGTGAGATTTTCTGTAAATAAGACTAAATATTCTGCCAATGGGGTAAGAATAATAATGTTGCTTTTCCTTTTGATGTAAGATTATTTTCATAGCCAATTGGCATATTATTTCTTAAAACAAGACAATATGTTTTGCTTGTCTAGAAAATGCTTCTTGATTTAAGAAGTTTATCATATTTAGACCAAAAACAAGACAAAAATCTAAGTAGGAAGAGTATTTTTTGCAGTGTGATGAGAAAAAATGATGTCGTAATTGTCATTTTTTGGTTTAATTCTCTCTTTAACAGATCATTAGTGAACATAAAATGGTGTAAAATATGTGAAAAGTACATTTACATTACAGAAATAATCTGTTAAATTACAGGAGCACATGTCCACTGCAAAAAATGATTTCCTTTTTAAATCAAGAAGCATTTTCTAGACAAGCAAAACATATAGTCTAGTTTTAAATGAATAATATGTTAAATTAAAAGAGTTTTACCTTAAAAATGCTAAATAATCTGCCAAAATGGTAAGCAGAATAATCTAACGTCAAAAACAAATACAAGATGATTTTGCTTAGCCAATTGGCAGATTATTGTGCTTGTTTTAAGGAAAAGCTCACTTTATTTTACCAAATTATTTCTTAAAACAAGACAATATGTTTCGCTTGTCTAAAAATGCTTCTTGATTTAAGAAGTTTATCATATTTAGACTAAAAACAAGACAACAAATTTAGGAGGAGCATTTCTTGCAGTGTAATGAGAATAAATGATGATGTAATTGTCATTTTTTGGGTAAAACCCTCCTTTAACAGATCATTAATGAACATAGAATAGTGTAAAACATGTAAAAACTCAATTTACACTACAGAAATGATCAGTTGTGTCCTAGAAACGCATGTGCACTGCAAAAATACTCTTCTTACTTTGATTTTGGTTTTGTTTTTAGTCTAAATATGATAAACTTCTTAAATAAAGAAGCATTTTCTAGACAAGCAAAACATATAGTCTTGTTTTAAATGAATAATATGTTAAATTAAGAGAGTTTTACCTTAAAAATGCTAAATAATCTGCCAAAATGGTAAGCAGAATAATCTAACGTCAAAAAGAAATGCAAGATTATTTTGCTTAGTCAGTAGGCAGAGTATTGTGCTTGTTTTAAAGAAAAGCTCACTTTATTTTACCAAATTATTTCTTAAAACAAGACGGTATGTTGTGCTTGTCTAGAAAATGCTTCTTGATTTAAGAAGTTTATCATATTAAACTAAAAACAAGACAACAAATTTAGGATGAGCATTTCTTGCAGTGTGATGAGAATAAATGAAGATGTAATTGTAATTTTTTGGTGTAAAACCCTCCTTTAACAGATCATTAATGAACATAGAATAGTGTAAAACATGTAAAAACTCAATTTACACTACAGAAATGATCAGTTGTGTCATAGAAACACATGTGCACTGCAAAAATACTCTTCTTGCTATGATTTTGGTTTTGTTTTTAGTCTAAATATGATAAACTTCTGAAATCAAGAAGCATTTTCTAGACAAGCAAAACATATAGTCTTATGGAATAATATACTAAATTAAGAGAGTTTTACCTTAAAAATGCTAAATAATCAGCCAAAATGGTAAGCAGAATAATCTAACATCAAAAAGAAATACAAAATGATTTTGCTTAGCCAATTGGAAGATTATTGTGCTTGTTATAAGAAAAAAACTCACTTAATATTGGCATATTATTTCTTAAAACAAGACGGTATGTTGTGCTTGTCTAAAATGCTTCTCGATTTAAGAAGTTTAGACATTTGGACTAAAAACAAGACTAAAAAATTTAAGTAAGAAACATTTCTTGCAGTGTGATTCTTTGACTCAATGCATTTATCACTGTGGTTTTCCAGAAGGCCCTCTGAATGAAATTAGCGTATGCTTTACAGTAAGCAACCGTGACTCTGTTGCATCTCTCTGTGTGGGTTTCGATGACTGATCCAGGCCTCTTTTATTTAATCCAGGAGCCGGTGGTCTTGACTTCTCTGCTCCGGTGTGACGGCCTGGGGAACGTGGATCCGTCCTCCTTCAATTCACACTCATCTCCCCTGCCTCACGGGGTGTGAAATCATAAGCTCCGAGGACTCGCATTTTACAAGACTCCAGGTGATTAGCCAAACAAGGCGTGCATGCACTTCCACAGTTTTCACAGTCAAGGATTTGGACCTTTATTTCTCGCTCACCCCCTGTTTTTTCACCTCTCTACCCTCCTCATTTATGTCCGTCTTTGTCGGACGAGGTGTTACAGCAGCCCTGATGTGAAATGGGGTTTGACTCGAGTGAAAAAAAAAGCGTGCTCCCCTTCTCGTCTCTTTCTGTCGCACCTTTCATATGCACTTTCATTCAGATCTCTCTCTCTCTTTTCCACCAGAACAAGGCAAAATGGTTTTTGCCACGTCCATTTGTTCTCGAAAGAGGAGACAAATTACAAATGTGCTCACGAGCCTTTGTACTTGAAATGGCTTTTTCATACGCGGAGAGGAAACTGATGAAAAGCGTCGAGCACATCAAAGGTTGGCCGATTGAAAAGTTTCGCCCTATCGCAGCTCGCCCCACTCTTTCTAGTCCGATTTTTTAGTTAGGGGCTCATTTGAATTAAGCTCACCCGTCAATTAGCGTGACTTTTAGCCTGGCTTGCCGGACTTCAAGGGCGCAGAACTTTCCGTGTTGTGTGAAAGCCTGGCATGCTGTTTCCTTCCTTTTACCAGCAGCAGCTCGTAGGAAATGGTTAATGGCCTGCGTTTGGCAGGATGGGGGGGAACGGAGAGGTATTTTACGGGCAGCAAAAAAAGGGGGGTGAGATCTATGTGTGTGTGTGTGTGTGTTTGAGGGGTAACAATGCGGAGGGCAGTATAGGTGACAGGTGAGTCAATCAAAATTAAAACATATGCTGCCCTACCCAAGACCAGATGCTCTGGGAGAGGGCGGGTTGTGCTTGTGTGTGTTTGAGACAAAGACAAAGTGAGTTTGTGCTTCAGCGTGTGTGAGAATAGGACAGAGAGAGTTTTTGTTTCTCAACTAGCTGCGTGGGGGCTGGTTTTGTGGCAGTATATGGAATTAAAACTCGTAAAAACTTTGACTGCAGCCTCTGAATCACGTTTCCGTCATGACTGAGGACTGAATGTGGTCTTAATGGTGCGCGTGTGTTTACGTGTGTGTGTTGTTTTCCTTTTTTAATAATTGAAAATATTTTCAAATCTGGAATTTGAGGGTTTAATAATCTAAATACTGAGAAAATCACTTTTAAAGTTGCATGTTGCAATGCATACTATCAAAAATGTAGTTTTAATATACTTTAAGTGCACTGTAAAAACAATGCTGGGTTACACACAGCCAGTACATGTCGTACCAACACAAATACATTAAGTTAACTTAATTGTTTTTACAAATATAAGTGGTTTGAACCTATAAAACAATTAGGTTGTCCCAAAAATTAAGAATTGTGTGGCCTGTCATGATATCTATTGTTTGTTGTATGACATATTGCACCAAAATATATTGCGATAAACGATATCATTGTCATTTTAAGACTAATGCCACTCATTATATAATGTCAGAATGACAATAATATCTTCACAATGCAAGTACACTCTTACAAAGAACACATCAGATGTTATTCTTAATAATATTTCATTTACTTATGGTCTATTTAATAATGAAGCACTGGAGTCAGAAATGCATATCTTCAATAAATAATAATGAATGTTAACAAAAATGTGCAAGGTAAAGTGTAACAGAGGCTGCAATATCTGCTGCCAGATCTATTTTCAGCTGTCTGACACCCACATGGAAATATACTATAGTAATTTATAGTAAATACTGTAGTGTTTTTTACCATACTGAAACTAATACCTCCAATAGTGATAGAGAGGTTTCATAATCAGCTAAAATGTCACTAGAATTATTTTTATGTATGGGTGATGTATATATTGCATCAGCAAAAATGATTGAGGGCATGTCCATGTGTTGTGCGATAAGTCAGTGTTTCCCAACCCTGTTCCTGAAGGCACACCAACAGTCCACATTTTCAAGCTCTCCCTAATCAAACACACCTGAATCAACTTATCATGACATCAGAAGAGACTCCACAACCTGAAGGTAATGGGTCAGATAACGGAGACATCCAAAATATGGACTGTTGGTGTGCCTCCAGGAACAGGGTTGGGAAACACTGCGATAAGTCGATACATTGATTATTGTGACAGGCCTATTTGTTAGTTCAGCTCATTTTAAATAAGTAGTTTGAACAAGCTGCAAAATTAAGTGTTTAAAGTGTGGAAAATTTACAAAATATATCTAACAAAAGATCTTTCCTTAATATTGTAATGATTTAAGACGTAAATTAGAAATGTACAATTTTGACCAACACAACGGGCCCTATCATATACCCGCCGCAAAAAGGCGCAAGACGTGTTTGGCGTGTTTTGTTGCTATTTTCAGACCAGCGCAGCAGTAATTTTCAGGTTTTGCACCACATTGTTTGAATAGTAAATCCATTTGCACCACTTTGTGGACTCATGGGTGTGCTGGTCTATACAGAAGGTGTCTTAAGGTGCATTGTTGGCGCGTTGCTATATTGAGGAACTGAAATAGACCACTCCATTGGCCAACTAAAGGCTGCTCTAAAGTCCAACACAGAGAGCGTTAGTCATGAAGGATTAAAATGTTACAAAAATAATTTTTTACATAAATATAAAAAACACAGTAGTGCAATGGGTAGTGCTGTCACCTCACAGCAAGAAGGTCGCTAGTTCGAGCCTCGGCTGGGTCAGTTGGCATTTCTGTGTGGAGTTTGCATGTTCTCATGCGTTTCCTCCAGGTGCTCCGGTTGCCCCCACAGTCCAAAGACATGCATTATAGGTGAATTGGGTAGACTGAATTGTCCATAGTGTATGTGTGTGAATGAGAGTGTGTGGGGGTTTCCCAGTGATGGGTTGCAGCTGAAAGGACATCCGCTGCATAAAACATATGCTGGATATGTTGGCGGTTCATTCCGCCGAGGTGACCCCTGATTAATTAAGGGACCAAGCCAAAATGAATGAATGAATAAAAAACACTACCTCCATGCATTTTTTTTTTCAGTTTATTCATGACAATTTGCATTTGAATAATGTTATTATCATTAACAGTATTATTTATTATATGCATATTTATATTTGTTTTAATAAAAACAAGTTTAGATTTGTCCACCTCTTTTGGAGATGTCTACATCATCATATGGGGCATAAGAACAGGATGTGTTTGGATATAACTCAGTTTTTGACCACACTTCATTAATAATGTTCATTTATTAATTTGCTGGAAATTAGAACTGAATTTAGAAATAGTTTTGAAACAAATCTTTGCTCTTAACAAACTAAATTAAATATGTAGGCTAATAGATGTCTTCAGTGGAGTGAGTACAACACTGTTTACTTAAACATGAAAGTAAAGGAGTAAAGAGAAAGTAAAGAGGCCGAATGAAGGAGGCTCATTCTTTATCCTCGTGCTGCAGATGCTCTGTTTAACTGTTTTCTCGATAGTATTCAGGTTTTCCACTTACAAAGTCTGCCATGTTAATAGCAAATGCACCATGGCGCGATGCAACTGACTCTTAAAGGGAATGGGAGATGAGACTCTGATTGGTTTAATGCACAATATGCTCAAAACACACACATAACTCATTGAGAGAATAAGCACAACCCTGTTAGACCATGCGCCGGGGTGCACAGCGTATTTTTCTGTCCTTAAAAGAGCAAAAGTGGATTCAGACATGCCCCTAAAGCTTTTGCGCCATGCGCTTTAGAATTTGCACCTAGACTGTTAAAATAGAGCTCAAAGTATGTTATGTAATTGCAGAAATTTGATTGACATGCGTCTATTTCAATATCTGGAGTTTGAGGCTTCAAACAAATCAAAATAATGAGAAAATTTCTTTTAAACTTCAAACCAAGTACTGAGGAATGCATATTGCACATCCCAAATTTAGCTTTTATATTTTTAATAGAAATACAAAATATCTTCATGGTACATGATCTTTACTTGTTTTTCTAATGATTTCTGGCATAAAATAAAATATCTATAACTTTGACCCATACAATATACCCACATGTAACATAAGACTGGATTTGTGGTCTAGGGTCACATATCTGTTTTGCTAATGTAGCTCAAATCATACACTGTAAAATTACATGGTTCCTTAAGTTTTTAAGTTGAATCATACTGAATCATTTGATTTTAAACTACACGAAACTGACCTAAAACAGTGTGTGTAACGTGAACAATTAAGTTAGAAACATGATTAACTTAGGCCCAATCATAACTTTTGTACCCCCTCCCCTTCAAAATTTACCCCTAAGAAATGAGACAGCACTGTAACACCTGCACATGTTATCATCTGTCATCGCGATCTCATGCTTCATATAAGATCAGACAATGGCGACTGCTGTAGTTATTCCAGTTGGGTTATTTTTTTGTGTTTATTTTTAGTAAATCACTGAAGGCATATATTATGTTATTATAACGATCTAATGTGGCAATAAGATCAGAACTGTATTGTGTATTACAGTGGCCATATTCATCTAAACACACAAAAACAACATTAACATTATAGCAGACTCTGTAAAAAGCCAACCTGATCTCATGAGAAAACATAAGTATTTTACGTTTAGTGGCTAATTTGTACGAATTCAGTCGTACGAAATTGTTCAGTCGTACGAAATCGAGTTTAGTCGTACGAAATTGTTCGACTTTTAAAAAGGAGGCGTGGCACCTAACTCCACCCCTAAACCCAACCGTCATTGGATTAAGTTTGTATGGGTGTTTCCCAGTACTGGGTTGCATCTGGAAGGGCATATGCTGTGTAAAACATATGCTGGATAAGCTAGCGGTTTAGGAATCCCTTTATTCATCAGGGGTTGCCACAGCGGAATAAACTGCTAACTATTCCAGGATCTCCCTATTTGTTATATTTGTCACATGTACAGCACTTTGGTCAGCCCTAGTTGTTTCTAATGTGCTTAATGAATGAATGAATGAATGAATAAATTACTCTCCCACAAGTGTTTCCAAACCTTTGATTTTCTGTTGAAGACCAAAGAAGATGTTTCAAAGAAACCAGTAACCATCGACCTCCATAGAGAAAACAAATGCTATAGAAGTCAAATGTTACAGTTTTTCAACATTCTTCAAAATATCTTCTTGTTTGTGTTTGACAAATAAAGAAATAAAGAAACCCATACATTTGAGTATATTTTTATGGCTCTGTTTTTAGTGCAATATATTTTATTTTTTGTATTTGTCACATGTACAGCAATTTGGTCAACCCTCGTTGTTTTAATTGTGCTTTATAAATGAATGAATGAACTATTTACTCTCCCTCAAGTTCTTCCAAACCTTTATGAGTTTTTTTGTTAAAGGCCCTTTTGGATGAGCAAATCGTACTGTATTGTACATATTAGATCGTACGAATTCATACGAATTAGCCACTCAATCAAAAAGTTACGAATTGGTGTGAGATTGTGTTGAAAAAGCCCATTCCCAGCCACTTGACCTTTCTCACAGGGTATTCCAGTGTCATCGAGTGTCAGAATGTTGTGGGACTGATAGTTCTTATTAGGGATGTAGATTATTATTATTAGGGATTATTATTATTATTATTATTATATTTTAAAAAGCATGACGTTAAAACACGAACGCAGTTATGAATATATTAAAACATGTGTTTGTTTGTTGTAAATGTTTCTAATAGTGACAAAAAAATACCCATTTGTGGATCTCCTTACTTCTGGGTGCAGCTATCCTGCCGTTGTAGATGGTGTATTCTGCGAAATTTTCTTACCCCTTGGTTTCGAGTGTGGTCCTGAAAAATCTCCGTTGGAAGGGGTATCTATAGCCCTTCTCCATAGCACTACACCTTGAAGCTAAAGAGAATTGGGACACCCCTAGCCCTTCATGTGAACGTGCAAAATGAGGGGTTAGGGAAAGGGCTAAGGGGTAGAATTTGGATTGGGCTTTAGTATAATAATTGATGATTAATAAAAAGCATATGTTGCCATGACTTATTGATCATTTTTATAGTGTTCACAAACATTTAAATTCTGCCATCATTTGCTCATCCTCAACTTTTTTCAAATGTGTTTGATTCTTGTTGAACACAAAGGGAGATATTCTGAAACATGCTGGAAAAGTAGCTGCACAGGGGGCTGGTTTTGTGGCAGTATATCGAAATAAATCTCGTAAAAACATTGACTGCAGCCTCTGAATCACATTTCCGTCGTGCTTTTATGGTGTGTGTGTGTGTGTTGTTTTTTCTCTTTTAATCCTATAGTGGGTTTGATAAAAAACCCAATGCTAACTTGGTGTAGCATTATGTTTTATTAAGGCAATTGCTGTTCAAACCTCTCTACTGTGTGCATAAACATGTTTTTCTGATTGTTCTCTACATTGAATGAGCGGTTAGGCTGCAGTATAGCACTGCTTTGATATACATTAGAGTTATACTTCTGAAACTATTTAATAGGGGTGGCACAGTGGCTCAGTGCTTAGCACTGTCCCCTCACAACAAGGTTGCTGGTTCGAGTCCCTGCTGGGTCAGTTGGCATTTCTATGTGGAGTTTGCATGTTCTCCTCGTGTTGGTGTGGGTTTCCTCTGGGTGCTCATTTCCCCCACAGTCCAAACACATGTGCTATAGGTAAATTGAATAAACTAAATTGGCCATAGTGTATGAGTGTGAATAAGTTTGTATGGGTGTTTCCCAGTACTGGGTTGCATCTGGACAGGCATCTGCTGTGTAAAACATATAGCGGTTTAGGAATCCCTTTATTCATCAGGGGTTGCCACAGTGGAATGAACTGCTAACTATTCGAGGATCTCCCTATTTGTTATATTAGTCACATGTACAGCACTTTGGTCAGCCCTAGTTCTTTCTAATGTGCTTTATGAATGAATGAATGAATGAATTACTCTCCCACAAGTGTTTCCAAACCTTTGATTTTTCTGTTGAAGACCAAAGAAGATATTTCAAAGAAACCAGTAACCAGTGACCTCCATAGAGAAAACAAATGCTATAGAAGTCAAATGTTACAGTTTTTCAACATTCTTCAAAATATCTTCTTGTTTGTGTTTGACAAATAAAGAAATAAAGAAACCCATACATATATATAATATATTTTACTTTTTGTATTTGTCACATGTACAGCAATTTGGTCAACCCTAGTTGTTTTAATTGTGCTTTATAACTAAATGAATGAATGAATGAATGAATGAATGAATGAATGAATGAATGAATGAATGAACTATTTACTCTCCCTCAAGTTCTTCCAAACCTTTATGAGTTTTTTTGTTAAAGACTAAAGAAGATATTTTTAAAGAAACCTGTAACCATTGACTTCCACAGCAGAGAAAACAAACGCTATAGAAGTCAATGTCTACATGTTTCCAACATTCTTCAAAACATCTTCTTTTTGTGTTTACCAGAGAAAGAAACCCATAAATTTAAGTATTTCAGTATATTTTATGGCTCTGTTCTTAATATAATGTATTTTATTTTTTGTATCTGTCAAAAGTACAGCACTTTGGTCAGGCCTAGTTGTTTTTAATGTGATTTATAACGTATGAATGAATGAACGAATGAACGAATGAATGAATGAATGAATGAATGAATGAATGAATAACTATTTACCTTCCCACAAGCGCTTCCAAACCTTTATGAGTTTTCGTTAAAGTCTAAAGAAGATATTTTGAAGAAACATGTAATCATTGACTTCCACAGTAGAGATAACAAATGCTAAAGAAGTCAATGGTTACAGGTTTCCAACATTCTTCAAAATATCTTCTTTTTGTGTTTAACAGAGTTTTCAGTATATTTTATGACTCTGTTCTTAGTAAAATGTATTTTATTTATTGTATCAGTCACAGGTGCAGCATTTTGGTCAACCCTAGTTGTTTTTAATGTGCTTTATTAATAAATAAAGAAAGAATAAATGAACTATTTACTCTTCCTGAAGCACTTCCAAACCTTTATGAGCTTCTGTTGAAGACTAAAGAAGATATTTCAAAGAAACCTGTAACCATTGACTTCCACAGTACAAAAAACCCCAAATGCTAGAAGTCAATGCTTACAGGTTTCCAACATTCTTCAAAATATCTTCTTTTGTGCTTAACGAAAGAAACTCATAAGTTTGAGTATTTGAGCATATTTAAGGGCTCTGTTCTTAGTATAACGTTTTTTTTTTTTTGTATCTGTCGTATATACAGCATTTAGGTCAACCCTCTTTTTTCTCAACCCTGTTTTTAATGTGTTTTATTAATAAATAAATTAATTAATTAATGAATGGATGAATGAAGGAATGAACTTTATCCTCCCTCAAGCGCTTCCAAACCTTTGAGTTTCTTTTGAAGACTAAAGAAGATTTTGGAGAAACCTGTAACCATTGACTTCCACAGCACACAAAAAAATAGATGCTATAGAAATCAATGCTTACAGGTTTCCAACATTCTTCAAAATATCTTATTTTTGTGTTTAACAGTAGAACCCCCCTCCCCATAAATTTGTATATTTTATGAATCTGTTCTTAGTATAATTGTATTTTATTTTTGTATCTGTCACATGCTATAAGTCAGTGCTTACAGTTTTCCAACATTCTTCAAAATATCTTCTTTTTTGTGCTTAACGAAAGAAAGAAACTCATAAATTTGAGTATTTGAGCATATTGTATGGCTCTGTTCTTTTGTATAATGTATTTTATTTTTTGTATCTGTCACATGTACAGCACTTAGGTCAACCCTCGTTGTTTTTTAATGTGCTTTATTAATAAATAAATAAATAAATAAATGAATGGATGAATAAAGGAATGAACTTTATCCTCCCTCAAGCGCTTCCAAACCTTTGAGTTTCTTTTGAAGACTAAAGAAGATATTTTGAAGAAACCTGTAACCATTGACTTCCACAGCACACAAAAAAAACAGATGCTATAGAAGTCAATGCTTACAGGTTTCCAACATTCTTCAAAATATCTTCTTTTTTGTGCTTAACGAAAAAAAGAAACTCATA